>NC_056750.1:829750755-829789234 GCF_019279795.1 Protopterus annectens | reverse complement strand
AAAACAGAATAACTTTAATAGCCATAGTCACTTCAAAACTTTCATATCACTTTACCATTTTAAGGGTGTTTATATTTATTATGGATCGAATTTAGAGCCTGTGGTCAATGAGTTTGAGATAACTGAAATGTATCATTGTTTCTGATGCTATGTCATTTTTGTACAGAATAAAATGTGCTTGTTTGACTGTGAGAATGGCCATTATCAGCCTGAGTCAAGACAGTATCCTACATGTGACAGAAGGTGTAAGAAATGTAAAAGGCTGGTCATTGTGCTGCAATTTGTAAAACAGAACTAAAGCTAATAAAGGGGTTGGCCCTAAGAATAAGACAAAAATAATACTCAAATAGCATTTTTTTAGGTTAATTTCACTATTACTGTGTCTGATATTCAAGCAAATTGACATGTGAAACTTCCTTTCATAGAGGTTAGTGAGTTTCAAAATTGATATAAAAGCTGATGTTGCTTGGATATCACATGCTACCTATGTACATTTCCCAAAACATCTACAGTTGCATGAATCAGAGACTAAGATTAGTGGCACTGTAGGTAATCTCAAGTTCATTGTTGAATTACTAATTATGTCTGAGTGAAAGGGTTACAAGGTTATATGCCTAATGTTCCTTAAACAGAGCTGTGACTAGTGAAATAGGCTTTATTAACAGAATAGACAAGGTCACTGTAAATGGGTTTGGTCTGCCTACATAATTGTGACCCAGTAAAAATTAGGATAAATCTGAATATTGTTCCATGTGTTGCTTACTCACTACATTATCTTGCCTGTCTAGAATTAATTCAACCATTTCACTTTCAAACTTTCTACTGCTAATCAAGATGTTTAAATAAAGCAGGACAATCCTATGGAATCCTGTATTAATACTAAAAATAGCCCTGAAAACTAAGAAGTTAAAGTTGTCTTTCCCCTTTAAGAAAATCTTCAAGAAATCACATATATGTGTAGCTATGGAACTGTGGGACAGATTTTTGTTATTTTGTGATGTCACCTCATCTAATACGAAATTTGACTGATGATACTTTCTCCATATTTATTTTTATCTTCACTTGTTGATACTGGTACAATGTTTGTGTCTTTCGGCTTTTCCCGGTTAGGGGTTGCCACAGCGGAACTCCGGTCCGCTAATGATTGGTAGTTGATTTTTACATGCCGAGTTACCAGCCCTGATGCACAACCTTAAACAAAGGTACGCACATTCACGCATGTGAGGCGACAACGCTACCGCAGCACCACCACCGCGGATCTCGTTGATACTGGTACAATAATACTGATTAATATATCTCTGTTTATACCACTCTGATTGAATTCATTGAATTCTGCTTTAATGTATATTTTCTGTATATATTGCTGTAATCAAACAAACTAGATTCCTGCTTTTATGTATATATTCTGGGGTCTATATTATAACATCGAAGTTCAAAAACTTCGAGTGTTATAATATCAAACCCAGTAGAGTGAACGCTTGAAATAGCGAAGCAACAGAACACAGAATATTTTTCTAGGGAAAGTATTCAGTGGGCTGTTTCTGCAACTTTGCTATTTCCTCAACTGTGGATGGAGCGAAGGTTACAGACCGGGTTAAGGTAAGTGTGCGAATGAAGATGAGTGTGCGATTGGGTGTGGGTTAGGTGAGTTAGGATTTATGGAAGCTTCTGCTATGGTTCTGTTGATTAGAATGGAGATGTGATATGCTATGGCATCTGCAGCTTTTTGCAGATACTCAGCAGGGAGAAGGTCAGCAGATAGGGTAGTTCATTTTAGTTTTTTGATTAGACTTCGAATGAATGATGTAGCAACTGGTTGAAAGCTAAAGGAGAGTTGGGTACTGGGAGTGGTGATATTTGAGCTGGGATGGCTTGGAGATAGCTGACTAGCACAGGACTGAATAGTCTCAGTGAAGAAACTATTAAAGGTGTTTGCAGCATCCTCTGGTAGTTTATCAATAGAGGCTGCAGGGGTTGGAGTGGTGGTTTGTCCTGAACGCAGTTTATTTATATCTGCCCAAACCTTTTGAGAGTTAGTTTGATTTTCCTGCTGTGTTAACAATAGTTGTTATTTTATCTAGTAGGATGGATTTTTGAGTCTCATTCCTTAGTTGTTGATATCTGCTTTGATCTAGGGGGGCCTTTGTGGTACGCCATAAGGCCCACGTTTTGTTTCTGAGTGTGATTTTAGCTTTGGTATCTTTAGAGAGTCATGGTGCGATTTTTGTTTTAGCTCGAGTGGAGCGAGCAGGAGCATGAGAATTAAGGATGGTTAGGAATTTGTTATTAAAGTGAGCAGCAGCTTCATCCAGGGCAAGTATTTTAGGGCTGACCAATTGCATGATGTGACTTCTTCTTGGAATTCTGTGGGGATAAAGTTCTTATTGTTTCTCACTGTTTTTGTGGTAGGCTGATGTGGTTAGTGACTTTGTGTTTAAGTATATAGGTAAGAGAGTGGTCACTTAGGTCATTGGGCAGGGTCCCTGATATGTACTGCTGGGGAAGACTGTTAATCAGTATCCAGTCCAGTATACTTTCTTTATGATAAGATTTTCCTATACTGGTGGGGGAGGATATAATCTGTGTAAACCCATATAGGTTAATGAGTGGTTGGAGATTGAAAAGAACAAGTGTTCCCGTCTATGTTAAAATCTCCAAGTACCATGGTTTCTTGAGGCAGAGGTGTTTATTTTGAAACTTTCTACTTGTGTTGTGCTGATAATGCCATAAGAATGCTGAAACATGCATGCCCACAGCTAGTGGGTTTTGGCTTTATTGGCCTGAACTTGTCCATTAACAGACTTAAAAAGAATAAAGTCAAGGACATTCAGAATTGCCATATAGCTGAAACGGGTCTACTTCTAATGACCGAAACGCCGATTCGCTGACAGTGAAATCACCGACACGAAACGACCGACAACGCAGTTGACCGACACGCTCGAATCCCGACAGACGGAAGACCGACAAGGGGAATGTGTAAGCGCGACCTGGTAAGTATGCGATGGTGAGGGATTTAGGAGTAGGGAGCGGACAGGTAAGTGTGCAATACTCAGGGATGTAGGGTTAGGGTGTGTGATAGGTGAGTGTGCGGTAGTGTCGGAGCTTGGGGTTCGGGGTGTGTAAGTGAGTTAGGGTTAGGGTGCAGGTAGGGAGAGTGTGTGGTAGTGTCGAGCTTGGGGTTCGGGGTGTAAGTGAGTTAGGGTTAGGGTGCAGGTAGGGAGAGTGCGGTAGTGTCGGAGCTTGGGGTTCGGGGTGTGTAAGTGAGTTAGGGTTAGGGTGCAGGTAGGGAGAGTGTGCGGTAGTGTCGGACCTTAGGGTTAGGGTTTGGGTTAGGGCTAGTGGATATGTGTTGTAGTGTACTGTGTTGTTTACGTGTAGTGTGTCGGTGTTATGGTGTTCGGTGTTTCACGTTGTCGGGTTTGTGTGTTGTCGGTTTTCTGGCGTCGGTGATTTCACTGTCGGCGAATCGGCGTTTCGGTCATTAGAAGTAGACCCGCTGAAACACCTTATGCCCTTAAAGAAACAGACACACCACTCAAGTATAATGGGGGCATTACACTCTATAATCAGATGCATGGGTATGTAACCTGTGTCCTGGGGTAGAAGTTTAGTGGTACATCCACCAGCATGTGGTCACAGTGCTGACTACTCCATTGAATGTAACACAAGTACTGGGTATGTGAAGGACATGCACATCAGAGGCCACAACAACTTCATGGTTCCCAGACTTCATCACATCAGTAACTGTGTGCAATGCACTCTTATTCATGTACCTCCCTACATGTCTTCCAGTGATGGGTAACTGAAGTGTACCATCTTTGTCACTATGTGCTGTTACACAGCTTATTGGCCATACCTAGGTATTATTTTTGAGGAATATACATGACTGCCTGATGGTGCAGAACAACAACTTTGGGTCATAGGTTTTTACTAGACTAATGACCACAAGGCAATTTTTAAGCCTAGCCATGCATCCCAAATCTCTGACTAGTTCTGATACAGTTGATAAGAATAAGCAGGGACTTGGGAGATGAAACATTTACAAGAAGGGGCCTGGGAGGTGAAGAATTTGCAGGTTGCCTGTGTCTATTAGAGACATAGGTGCTAAACCAGGGATGAATTTCCTGTTCCCCATCCAACTGTCTAAGTTGCACTTAAATTGGGTTAGGGCGGAACTCTAATTCTCATGGATGGGGAGCCTGCCCCAAAGATGGGGTAGTCTCTGGTATACATACCTGTCTCTCCAGCAGGTCCTATTTATATCATAGGCAAGGTTGGGGTCTGACAATGACGTGTATGCTAGGAATAGATCTGCCCTCAAAGGCCTGTAGGAGACAGAATACAGGGATAGGGCCTTGATGCAGTCTGCACAGGACATTTTACTTACACACTGTATTTTTTTAGTGAGGAACTTCTGTGGATGTTCCAGTTGTTGAATATGCCTGGATAGGTATGTACCAAAGGGGGCATTGTACTCAATGATAGGTCTGACGAATGCAGAATACTGTGTAACAATGACTTCCTTGGACCTAGATGCCATACATTTGTTTATAAGTTGCACAACATAGAATGATTTCCTCACTACTGTAGACACATGATGGTCAAAGGCTAGATTAATGTCAAAGTGTGTCCATAACTACTGGGTCAAATCTAAGGGGCGTGTTGTCAATATGATAGTTACAAGGGGTGGATGATTTCTTGACGGATACTATTATGCATTTCTTGTCATTTCAATTTAGTCCATGGCTCTGACACCAGTTGTTAATCTGTGTCATTCCTTCCTGGAGAACATTTGTGTCAGTGTGGGATTCAATGACAGCTCCCAGTTTGTAATCATTTGTAAATGTAGTCAGCCAGAGATGATTGACATTGGCCTTGACTTCAGAGACGTAAGTGCCAAAAAGGAGTGGTCCAAGGAAAGATCCCTGAGGCACTCCATTTGTGACTGACCTCTTTGTAGAGGTGGACTCCCCATTTCTAACTTCATGGGTCCTGTCTGTGAGGCAGTTGGCTATGTACTGGGTGATATATGGGTTTGTACGTAACATCTTGAGTTTGTCAATAATGCCCACGGGGCGTATTGTGTCAAATGCCTTGGCCAGGTAAAGGTAGGCCGTATGAACCATTTTGCTCTCATTCATCACATTGGTGACCTTTTCAAAGACATTCTCCAGGTTGAGTAGGCATGTCTTACCCTTGATGAAACCAGACTGGGTTGGATCCAGTGTCTAGAGGTTTACTATATCACTATTGATCATTTCCATGATAATTATTTCCATGGCTTTACATATAAGACTTGTGATACTGATGGGTCTGTAATTTTTAGGGTCTGTAGATGGGCCACCTTTGTGCAAAGGGATGACTGCTGCTGTTCTCCATTCATGAGGCATGAAGCCTGTTTGGAGGCTACAGTTAAATAACAATTCCAGAGGGCCTCATAGGTCATGTTTCATGCTATTTAGACAGCATCCTGGGATATTGTCTGTGCCCATTGATGCAGTATTCTTGGCTTTAAAGAGTTGTTACACCAGATGCATGTATGCTACCTCTTCAGCTTATGCACGCACTGCAGTAATAGGTGTTTGACAACATTAATAGCATGTGTATCATTTGTAACAGTGTGGATTGTGCCATAGATATATGCCATGCACACAAGGCAAATAGTCTGTATGGACTATACTGTCACATACAGGTATAGCAGTGTCCCTCCTAATACCGCCAGCAGACATTGCAGTACCAGTACAGTGTGAGTGGTTACCCTCACAGATGGTTGATACATCATACTAGTTGTTAGGTATGTGTGTGCAGACTCATCTGCCAACACTCCACATCACAAATGTTATGTCAGAGGCATGGGATTAGTGGTGATATTATCCTGATATTGCCCATAATTGTGGATGGTTCATGCAATGTTTTCCATGAGCTTTAACCCGTGGCCACCTTGATGGAGACCACTGCTGAAAGTATACTCATATTCAGGTATATCAGTTTGCACAACATACCAATGTGCACCCTACCCCAATTGTATGTCAGATTCCCAATGAATGTCCTCTGTATTATTCATGTAAGGATGCTTATCTCATGTAGACATCCTCCCCATTGTTAAGTCACCTTATGTGACAGTCACAGACATCAGATCCCCAATGAATGTCCTCTGCATTAATCATGTAAGGATGCTTATCTCACACAGACATCCTCCCCATTGTTATGTCACCTTATGTGACAGTCACAGACATCAGATCCCCAATGAATGTCCTCTGCATTAATCATGTAAGGATGCTTATCTCACACAGACATCCTCCCCATTGTTATGTCACCTTATGTGACAGTCACAGACATCAGATCCCCAATGAATGTCCTCTGAATTATTCATGTAAGGATGCTTATCTCACACAGACACCCTCCCCATTGTTATGTCACCTTATGTGACAGTCACAGATGTCAGATTCCTGATGAATGTCCTTTACATTATTTAAGTAAGGATGGTTATCTCACATAGACATCCTCCCCATTGTTATGTCACCTTATGTGACAGTCACAGATGTCAGATCCCCAATGAATGTCCTCTGCATTATTCATGTAAGGATGCATATCTCACACAGACATCCTCCCCATTATGTCACCTTATGTGACAGTCACAGGCGTCAGATCCCTGATGAATATCCTCTGCATTATTCATGTAAGGATGCTTATCTCACATAGACATCCTCCCGATTATGTCACCTTATGTGACAGTCACAGACATCAGATCCCCAATGAATGTCCTCTGCATTATTCATGTAAGGATGCTTATCTCACAAAGACATACTCCCCATCATTATGTCACCTTATGTGACTGTCACAGACGTCAGATCCCCAATGAATGTCCTCTGCAATATTCATGTAAGGATGCTTATCTCACACAGACATCCTCCCCATTGTTTTGTCAGCTTATGTGACAGTCACAGATGCCTGGTCCCCAATGAATGTCATCTGCGTTATTCATTTAAGGATGCATATCTCACACAGGCATCCTCCCCATTGTTATGTCACCTTATGTGACAGTCACGGACATCAGATCCCTGATGAATGTCCTCTACATTATTCATGTAAGGATACATATCTCACACAGACAACCTCCCCATTATGTCACCTTATGTGACAGTCACAGATGTCAGATCCCTGATGAATGTCCTCTGCATTATTCATGTAAGGATGCTTATCTCACACAGACATCCTTCCCAATGTTATTTCACCTTATGTGACAGTCACAGACAACACATTTTTAATGTACAGTCCGTACTGTACCATATAGAGATATGCTTGGTGTTGCTGCTGCAACCATCTTCCATTGACATGCCCTCCTCAGCTGTACATTAGGTAATTTCACCTGTCCTCTTTCCCTGTGTTCATTCTTACAATTCAAGTGTATGTCCCTATTCAATACATACACTTCCACTGACTGTTCATTTTACATGGCATTCCATATCCCATTACAGATCATTTACAATGCTTCAGTACCCAATATCAGGAATGAGATATCACAATACTCTGCACTGTACGTACACCATCCTGTACAGTGTTTGGACCATATACTTCACATTCATACCTTCAATTGTCCAGATATTATCAGGATTTCCAGAAGTTTTCCTAATCAAATATGTGGCTTTCTGCTATATCACTGAGATGATCTTAGGGCTATGAGTTAATATTACATACATTTGAAGTCATACCTCACAACTGTCCTGATTTGTGCAGAATGTCCACTTTTCATTTCATATTTTTGATCTTGTATTGGTTTTCTGGCAAATCATTGGTATGTCTTTGCAGATTGAAGTCAGAAGCTAATGACTGACATTTGAGTTTCAAACTTCACATTCTTCAGAAAGTTCATGTTAATGTACAACCTATATATTTTATCAACTTCCTAAGTTTGACACTGCAATATTAAAATCTGTCCCTATTTATGGCCCTTTCCCCTCATTATTATGGCTTTGTCCACATTTGTCACTCTAAAAGGTTGTGAGTGTTGCATTCTAACAAATTTCTATGTGACATTCATGCAAAATCTGCCCCTACTACTTGTTATTTGTCCTGTCATTAAGTTGGCCTCTTTGCAGATGTGTTGCACCAACACAATGAGAGCTATTTATAAAATTCCTGGTGATCATTGTGGCATTGCACATGAATCTGCACACTGTAGGTGCTCTTCCTTACACATTTTCTGACAAGGTTTCGCTATATGTAAAGCCCTGGTGATCATTGTGGCATTCTACACAAATCTGCAAACCATAGATG
This sequence comes from Protopterus annectens, assembly GCF_019279795.1. Lineage (NCBI taxonomy): Eukaryota > Metazoa > Chordata > Ceratodontiformes > Protopteridae > Protopterus > Protopterus annectens. The sequence goes on along the minus strand of NC_056750.1, from coordinate 829,780,957 downwards.
TCCTTTACACAGAATTTCTATATGAGGTTTCGCAGCCAGCAACACTGTTGTGAGCCATAAAATGTAACTTAGGCTCTCTGCGCCTCATTAATATGCATTGCACGCTGCTGCATATCCCACACATTCACACAAAAATGTAAACTCTGTGTAGGATCTGCATGAAGCCTACACAGTGTTTATTGAATCTCGCTGAGTAACATGACTTTTGATACACATGTCAGTGTGTTATGTAGTCAAGTATTAAGTTCTGCTTGCGGTGTGATACATCTAGACCTAAAACTGCTTTTCTGCATTTAGTTAAGTGTTAACAAAGGTCAGTGTTGCAGAATGGCACCGATTTTGTGCTTACAGTGAGATAAATATTTATAAACTGTCACAGGTTTTTCTGCTGCAGTGTGAGTGAAAGTAATAAAATTGAAATAATGTTGCATTACAATGTGAGAGAAAATAATAAAATAGAAAGAATTCAAACATACAAATAAAAGACCTTAGTGATTTGGGGCATTTATTTAAATGTATGTTTTACTTCATTCATTATCATTTGCTAAGATCTTAATTTTGTACAGGTGAATATCTGGAATAATTCCCTTGGCTTAATCTAATAATTGTTTTTGTGTAAGTATGAATTTTAAAAATAAGAGATAATTCCCTTGGCTTAATCTAATAATTTTTTTGTGTAAGTATGAACTTTAAAAATAAGAGAACACTATAAATGTAATGAAAAGTTTTCCTTTAACAAATAAATGTCCAATCTGAGTCAAGAAGTCTGAAGCTATAGGTAGCTGTACAGTCTGATCTTAGGTTTCCATGGAAATAATCTGACTACAGGTGTATGCAATAGAGTTTGAGACACTGGGGCATTGTTTGATGAGTGATTCACAAAATTAAAATGTACAAGGGCAAGCAGCTTAGGAAACAAAGTTTGAAATTATCCAAAGTGAATAAGAGATAGCAGCTTTTCTAGTATCTAAATAATTCAAGGCATTTACTTAACAGTGTATAATTCAGCTTTATTTAAAGATAGCCATTGCACTTCATCTTAAGGCTAAAAGTCAATGTCTTCTGAAAACATTCAATCTTGTTTTTCATATCTAGAATGGAAATACAGTTAAGACAAAATAGGACAGCAACTAGTGTAAGTAGAAGCACAGGCTGTAGTATGCACCTTAGCATGGATAACCTTAATTTTCAGTTCTGGGGGTGTTTTTTTTTTTTTTTTGAGGATTTTAAGTAAAACAAAAAGTCTTGTAAAATCTAACATATGTTCAAATAGAAATGATAAGAAACAACCATATAAAAGATCAACCAGCCAAACATTACTGGGTGCATGCAACACAATTTTGACCTAGACATTTAAAAAAGCTATCATATATTGTTTGTGTCTTTCGGCTTTTCCCGGTTAGGGGTCGCCACAGTGGAACTCCGGTCCTCTAATGATTGGTAGTTGATTTTTACGTGCCGAGTTACCAGCCCTGATGCACAACCTTCAACGAAGGTAAGCCCATTCATGCATGTCTCCACGCAGAAGACGCTCTAGCCGAGACTCGAACCGGACAGTGTCTTACTGTGAGGCGACAACGCTATAGGTGGAAATACTAATATTTTATCATAATGGCTATACTATCCATGTTATTTTGGAATGTGAATGGCCTCACAGATATAGACAAAAAGCTAAGAGTATTATATTAAGAAATGCAAAGTGCAAATAGCTATGGTACTGTAGGCATACCTGGAAAGAAGTGAGCATGTGAAAGTTTATAAAGAAAGTATTTCAGAATGGATATTCATCAGAATATCAGGAACAAAGGAAAATGGTGTACTTATACTAATTGCTAGAGGAGACAACATAACCTAGTATCAAGGAAGTGCAGTTTTCCAGCATTAAGAGGAATGCAAACTTTCCTTAAGGAAGAACAAATTAACATAAAGGGAAACTATTTGTACAGGAATGACTAATCTGGATACTGGCATATGAAGTAATAAAATGGGACATTGTCACCAATTCTTATGTAGATTCCATGTCAAAGATCCATTTGCTTTCTTATTAAAAATAAAAAAAAGATTCAAGCTGGAATTGCTTTTTAAACCATGGTTTATTAAGCTAAAACAGAGGTTTCAGAGCTTCGACAGATCACCTCCAAAAGTGACAGAAGAAAAAAGATAATAAAAATAGATTTGTGATATTAATGGGCTACTGGCAAGGGAGGAAAATTGTGCTGGTATGTATTTATAATCTACCTAAAACTGCTGATTAGGAGAACTAATCATCTTTCAGCAGGGACTATTACCTACAGGTGGGGATTAGAACTTTTTTTGCAACAGTGTGGGTGTATAGGGAGAGACCTAGAAGGGAAAATATAACAAAATAGTGTAGAGTTCTAAAGAAATTTATGAACATTTTTGGTATGGAAGACATGAATTCAGTAGTAAGAACTCAAAGAGAATTTATATATTATTCCCCAATAAGTGGGCTAGACTAGACAGAAATTATATTTCACAGGAACAGGTGCATTTAATTGAAAGCTTCAACACCCAACCAATAACTATTTCAGATCATGTGTCAATAGCAACTAGGATAAAAATGCTGGGTAATGAAGTACAAGTAAGGCACTTTTGCCCCTCCAACACACATCTGTCAAGAAATTGGTAGACAAAATTATTCAAAATTCATGAGGAGAGAGACATTTTTTTCAGAAGTTATAGCTAGTGAGTGGGATAAAATGAAACTGAAGTTAAAAATATGATAGAAATAAAAGAAAATGAGATATGGTTAAAAAGCAACATGAATTATTTAGAGAGACTGGCAAAGATTAAAGTATTGCAGAATAAGGGAAATCTCACAGTACAAGAAGAGGTGCAACTGCAGAGCACTAAAGAAAAAATAAGATAGTATCTTAATAATATGCATGCATTTAGAAAGATCACTGTCAGTCAACTGTTTTGATAATTGCAAGACAGCACACCAAGTAGCAGACTGTAGAAATCACCAAAAAGTTGTGACGATCCAAGTCCACAAATAAATCCAAAGATTGACACAAACACTTTAATCGAAGTTGAAGCGCTTTTCGTCTACTGTCATCAGTAGACTTCCTCAGAACAATACAAATAACATTAAAATGCCATCTTTAAATACTATAAAAAACATCAGATGACATCAATTAAAAGATATTACTGGCCAGTATTATTAAAATACAAACTGTTTCCATAGAAGCAAAACAAAAGTAAAATAATAATACCTTAACTGAGCAACTAACTTAAATTTTAAAATTTAAAAATTAAAATATTTTGGTATTTTAATTTTACACAACGAACCCTTATTTTGTATGTAAGTAGATTTTTCCACCACTACAAACAATGAAATAATAACGCTCAACCCTAGATCCATAATAATCCCTTCTTGATACAAACAAGTAAAAAGAATTAGCGTCTCAGGCTTTTTAATTTCAAAAGGCAACTAATAGAACACAGGTCATTAAGCCCTGGAAATGCATAGGAATTTAATTTTATCTGCCACATCAATTCTTTCTCTTCCAACAATAAATGAAGGGAAACACCCTGGACATTATTCAACACTTGGTCAATTATTATAAACTTAAAATAGTGATCCTTATATAATGAAACCTGTTTCGCTAGTGCGTTCTCTAACCTTCCTTTCTTTATTGCGTATAAATGTTCATAAATTCTGTCCTGTAGTCTACGTTCGGTCTTACCTACATAGAACCCTGGACACTGTTGGCACATAGCTAAATAGACAACCATACGTGAATTACAATTAGTTCTATGCTTCACAAAGTAAGTTTTATCAGAAATAATAAACCTGTTAGACTCAAAAATTGTACTACATCTGTTACAGTTTTGACATTTAAAAGTTCCTGGGGTTTTAACAAACCTGGGTGTAGGTTTTTCAAGTAATTTTTTCAAATTACTTCCTTTCCTAAAAGTGATTTCAGGCCTAGATCCCAGTTTGTTATACAACAAAGGATTAGTTTTAAATATCTCCCAATTCTTTCTAATAAGGTCAATTATCATGTAACTATCAATATTGAACGTTAAAATAAGTCTAGAATTATTCTCTTTAGTAACAGGTGAATTGTCTTGTAACACATTAACAGATAAATCTGATGAATTTAGTGAGACATTTAGATTTTGCTGTTCACCCATTACAGGTATTGGGTGAATTTTGTTAAGTATGGGTTTAAATACTCCTGTATTTCTTTTAAGGGTTACTTCTTCTATTAGTGAGCCCACTAGTGAAGCTGGATATCCCCTCAATGTGAACATAGATCTCAAGTGTTCACATTCGTTTCTAAAATCTACATCAAGACTCACTATTCGGGCTGCTCTCACGAGTTGCCCTTTAACCACTGACTTCTTCTGGAAATTTGGGTGACAACTTGTGTAATGCGACAGCGAGTTTGAATAAGTGATTTTTCTATGAATAGTAGATACAAAAGCCTTCAAATCAAAGTTTTTTTCTAACAAAATGTCCAAGTACGCAATTGCACTAGTACTAAAAGAAAATGTAAATTCTAAGAACGTTGTTGTGGAATTAAACCTTTCAACAATGTTTTCACCAACTGTTCCATCCCCTTCAAATATTATAAAAATATCATTGAGGTATCTGGTGTAAAATCGGATTTTCTCCATCAATTCATGGTGATTAAAGACATACTCGCCCTCCCAAAATGCCATCACCATGTTAGCCACACTTGCTCCGCATGGGGAGCCCATAGCTATTCCTACTTTCTGTAGGTAAAAGTTGTCCCCTAGACTAAAAAAGTTGTTATATAAAATTATTTCTAGAAGTTCAATGGCTAAAGAAATTTCCATGGAAGGGTCCTGTAGAGGTATTCAAAATATTGTGGAAATTTTTATGAAAATTTGCATAATGGAAAGAAATGTGGAAATAAAGAACAAGTACAAATGGAAATGTTTATGGAAGTATGCTAAGGTTAGAGGTAGATGAACTTCAACAATTAACAGTTAAGATAGGAGACGATGAGATAAAAACAGTGACATATAATCAATCTGCAGGAAAGTCAGCTGGGACAGGTGATATTCCTGTGGACATTTGGAAGCTAGGGGGGAAGAAAGTTATAAAAATATGGAAGGTTCTGTTTAATAGCATTTTAAAAGGAGAGGAAGCACTAGCATCTTGGAAGAAAGCTGTGGTGGAAGTAATACCTATTGATAGTAAAGACCCATCAGACCCAGCTTCATATAGGCCCATTTCAGTTTTTAACCATGATTATAAAGTATTTGTGTCTATAATAGCTAAAAGAATTCCACAGATGTTGCCAAAATCAATAGATATGGATCAGTGTAGTTTTGTGGAGGGGATATAAACATTTGACAGCATTAGTAGAACAATGATGATCCAGAGATAAGCAGAATTAAAAAAATACTGCTGTTGTTGGTGGGTCTTGATGCAGAGAAAGCATTTGACAGAGGAAAGTGAGATTTTATGATTAGGGCAATGAAAGCATTTGCATTGTCTGATACAAAAGTATGGTTAATTGAGAGGATATATGAGGAACTGTAGGTAAAAAGTTAAAGTGAGAGGATCCCTCTCTGCCAAGTTATATATGATCAGAGGAACCAGGCAGGGGTGTCCTCTTTCTCCTTTATTTCTTTATATTTAAATCCATAGAGAAAGAAAATAATGGACTTGAAATTTATATATAATTAGTGTGGTAATTAAGAAAACTTGGCTTTGCTTGCAGATGATATTTTCTACCTAATAAAACTAGAAACAGACATTTTTGTGTTGTGGAACTATGTACCCAGACGTGAATTTATGTGGACATTATAAAATTTTATTTATTTATTTGCAGTTTGATTACCGGGGAAGTCCACTCGGCCACATTGACCCATTTTCAGTGGAGGCCTGGGGAGAAAAACTCCAAGACGCATTATACAATTTAGATACAACTGATAGTTAATATTGAAGATAATATTATGTAGAATAGTTGCTCATAAATGCATTCATTATCATGCATAGTTAACAAATTCATTAAGCTTGAAGGTAGGGATCATACCGTTTCACTTGAGGAAACAGATATGTGTTAGGTGTGGAAACAGTTTACATACAAACCTTTTAAGAAAATGTAAATATGCTTTACATACACACATCAACAGTAGAATGCTATTTACACTATTTACAAGGCTGGGCTGTGTGAGGGTAGCTGTAGGAGTTGTTGAGAGCTTAGAGAGAAGCTATAGAAATTGTTGAGAGCTTAGATAGGCTCATAGAAAGATAACTATGAGAGTTGTAGAGCTTGGGAACCAGAGAGAGAACCCCATTTGATTAGGTTGGGTGAAGGCAGGTACATTTCCATTTAGTGGAAAGGTGTTTGAATAGCTGGGTTTTGAAGTTTTCTGAGTTTGGTATGGTTCTCAGTGTGGAGGGAAGGGAATTCCATTTTTTGCCTAGTGAGAAAGATAGGAGAAGTTGGCCAGCAGGACGTTTAGGTTTATGGATAGTAATTAAGTTCTAATTTTCAGATCTGAGAGCTCTGTTGGGTGTATAAGTGGGAAGGATGTTAGTTAGAGAGGGACATTTATTGGGTGAAATATGAGTCTATATGCAGTAGTTAGTCGGAGATAGTCCAGGTAGTTTGGGAGTTTAAGCCAATTCAGGGATCGTAGGGTTAGGCAGTGATGGGTTGTATTTTTAGATTTAGAGGCAAATTTAGAGATTTTGTTGTAGCAGTTTTCTAGTTTAGAGGTGATAGAGGAGGACAGGTTGGTTAGGAGAGGGGCTCCATATAATAAGGAAGGAAGAAGATAAGTCAAGGCCAGAGTTTGCCTGGTAGAGATGGAGAGAAAGCAATTATTCCTATACAGCATACCTAGCTTTTGGTGGGTTTTCTTAATATTTTGTTGAATATGAATATCAAACTTGAGGTGTTCATCTACAGTAATGCCAAGTAGTTTGGCAGAGGGGACCACTTCTATAGGTGAGTTGGTTTGACTATAGACTTTGAAGTTGTTTTTATCATAGTAGAGGGTCTTTGTGGGAGGGAATAGCAGAATCTTTGATTTATTTGCATTGAAAGAGAGGTGGTTTTGGCGCATCCATTTTTCAGTTGTTGAGAAGGCAGTTTGGATTTTAGTCAGCAATTCAGAGAGGTTTGAGGCAGAGCAGACTAAGGTTGAATCATCTGCGTATTGAATGATTTTAGCATCAGGAATAGCAATGTGAAAGTTATTGATGAAGATGTTAAAAAGCATTTGCCCAAGAATGGATCCCTGTGGTACGCCAGTTGGGGTAGGTAGGAAAGAAGGGATTGAGTTCTTCGATTTGACTGCCTGTGATCTGTCTGATAGATAGCTGGAGAACCAGGATAAAGCATTATGTGAGATATTAAGGTTTGAGAGATGAAAAAGAAGGTGCTTGTGGGAAACAGTATCAAAGGCTTTAGACAGATCGAGTAAAACAGTAGAAACTAAGTGTCCTGAAACTTGGACTTGATTTAGTTTCTAGGAAAGAGAGTAGAGCGGTTATTGTGCTACAGCCTGGATGGAAGCCATGCTGGGTAGGAGTGAGAAGATTATTTTGGGTCAGGAAAGGCATAAGTTGGAGGTGGATGCATTTTTCTAGGATTTTGGAGATTGGTGAGAGCAAAGCAATGAGGCAAAAGTTTGAGATGCTAGTATTTTGTCTCCTTTATGAAGAGGAAGAATATAAGCTGAATGCCAGAGTTTGGGGACATATGATTCTTTTATGGATCGCTTAATAATGATGCTGATTGGGAGAGCAATGCCATCAGCAGCACATTTTAGAAAGGACGAGGGAATATTGTTGGAAGTGTTAGAGCAAGTTTTAAGTTTGGACAAAAGTTTTTTTATAAAGTTAGTGGAGATGGGTTTGAGTTCAAACAGATGAGATGAGTTAGAAGGCGGAGAGTGTAGTGCAGTTGGGTCTATATCAGTTCATTGAAACAGCTCAACATCGAATACCACAACCTCGAACTGCTAACCACGAACTCAAAAAACATCGACGGCTCAGAACAGTGAATTTTTTCCCTGGGAAAAAATTCACTGTTCCGAGAAACACACACACACAACACAAGCACACCAAAAAAACAGCAATCCACACACATACACTTAAAATCCTACATCAAACCCTACACTAAACTGTACATACAGTACTATCTATCCACTATCCTTAACCCAAACCCTAACCCTAAGGTCCGTCACTATCACACATTCACCTCCCCCACTCCCTAACCCTAACTCACATACCCCACCCTAACCCTAAAGTCTGTCACTATCACACACTCACATCACCCACGCCCTAACCCTAACTCACATACCCTGCCCTAACCCTAAAGTCTATCACTTTTGCATACTCACCTCACCCGCTCCCTAACCCTAACTCACATACCCCGCCCTAACCCTAACGTCCACACAATCGCACACTTACCTGAACCCACCCCATAACTTTCCACCACAGTGCTGAAAATAGCAAAGCTACAGTAATTGACAACCAAATTCTTTCCCTAAGAAAAAATTTGGTTATCTGCAGCTTCGCTATTTTCAGTGTTTGCTATTTTCAGGTCAATATTAGACCATTTGAAGTATTAACACTTCGATGAACTGATATAGACCCGAGCAGTTGGGTTATTATTGGGAAATGTCTTGGTGAGGGTATTAATAGTTTCTATGAAAAATGAGTTAAATTCAGAGCCTAGTTCGAGGTCAGATTTACTTGGTTCAGGACAGGGATTATTCTTGGAGCCTGGATTGAGGAGTGAGTTTATTGAGTTCTAGAATTGTTTGGGGTTTTTATTGTTTTTGGACTGAAGATTGATATAGTAGTATTTTTTGTCTTTGGTGATTAGTTATTTTGCATGGTTGCAGAGCTGTTTATATTGGAGCAAGGTATTGTCCAGTTTATTGTTTTGGTAAAGCTTCCATAGTTTGTCTCTGTGGTGCATAATGTGTTTTGTCTCTTTGGATAGCCAAGGAGCAGTTTTAGTTTTTATCCTTTTTTTTCTTAGTGAGTCTAATGAGTTTAAAGTATCAAGGAAGACAGAGTTGAAGTATTCTATAGCCTTGTCAAGAAGAAGGATGTTTAGAATTTGCCAGTTCATTTGTTGGAAAGTATTTGCGAAAGTAGTTGGGCTGAAGCTACTGAGGTTACAACTTTGAATGTATTGATGCTGGTGTGGGGAGGAACTAGTTGAGCGATGTATAAAGGCTGGGAGGTGGTCACTAAAGGTATCAGGAATTGTGGCAGAATGGGTTATTTTATTTGGATCTGAAACTAGGATCCAATCTATACTGGATCTGGGATGGTTTATTTTGTTAGGTCTAGTGATGGAGAGAATTATTTGAGTGAAGTTATAGAGGTTAATGGATAGGGAGGGAGAGGGGCAATTGATTTTATTCCAGTCAATATTCACATCACCAAGGATATAAGTTTCATAGTTAATTTCAATAGAGGCCCATAGGAGAATATTTTCAAGTGTAGAGATATTGTTACCAGGTAAAATATATAGGGCAATGATACAGATATTTTATGTTTATTTAGTTTTAGAATTCCAGCAGTTAGTTCAGTGTTCTGGAATTGAGGAATTGGAATTTGGAGGAGAATTAAAGTAAGAAGGTTGGAGTAGACTAGGGCAGTGCCTCCACCTTTTTTATTTAGTAGGTAATTTCTGAGACAATGAAATCCTGGGGGCAGAGTTGGAGATAAAGGGCTTGAGCCAGGTTTCAGAGATGGCTAAGCTATCTGGTTGGTTATGGCTTAACCAAGCTTGAAATTGGTATACTTTGTTGTTTAGTCTTTGTGCATTAATTGTAAAAATCTTTAGGGTGTTGAGATAGGAGGAAGAGGTTAAGGGACCAGTGTTGTTAATAAAGGATGTAGGACCAGTGTTAGGATGGATATCACCAGCTTGGACTAGGTTGTTGAAGGAGATATCCTTTAGTCATATTGGTCTGTCAGGCATGAATTTTGGTAGATTGTAGACTGGAGTAGGTGACAGTGTCTTGACTTTAGAGGAGAAGAGTTTAGGGTAGAATAGGTGGAGAGGGTTGGGCTGAATGAGAGAAGAGGAGATAGAGTGGAAATGGGAGTAAGAGTGAGGGAGAAGGTGGGTTTGTATGGTAGTTGTCTTTGTAGGTGGTATTGGACAAGCACAGGTAGAATATGAGGTAGCATAGTATAAGGGAAATAGGAACATAAAGAGGAGGCTTGGGGACTGGAGGGTGTGATAACTTTTGGAGAGCATTTTGGAGCAAAGAGACAGTAGTATGAGTGGTTAGGAAAATAGAGAAGGCTATGAAGAAGAAAGGTTTAAAAAAGTGATGGAGGTATTCTAGAGATTTAAGAAAAGAGGAGGGGACTATATTTATTGGGTGGAGTACAGATTACAGAGTTTAAGAAGGATTTCTATAGGTGGGAGGAGAAATGAGGAGGGAGATGGTATTGGGTAATTAGGCTGCGAGGGTGGGGTAAGATAAGAATAAAGCTAGGAGTACTGGGGGCGGGTGTGAATTGGGGGCAGGGTAGGGAAGCGGAGTGAGTCCGTAGGATGAATGGAGTGGGAAAGAGCACTAGAGGTGAGTTTGGCAGAAACAGTATCAGCAAAGAGCAGTTTAAAGGCTGTAGTTGGAAGGTATGAGCTAAATATTTCCAGCCAGAAAAAGAAGGCTGCCTTTACAGAGGGTGGTTTAGCAGGGGGGGAGAAGATATTTACAGTCTAAGGATATTAACTCTCAACCAACTGTTTGTGAAAAAAAAAAAAAACTTGTTGGGATTATAAAGAATATCTAGGATTTATATAGGTAGATGCTGCCACCTAATGGTAGAAGGAGATAGCAAACAGCAGGGATAGTTGGACCAGTCTTAGGTTTAAATATATTCTAGGATAGTGATAGAAGGGGGAGAGGGCAAACGGTCTGTGGTAGGCTGCTAGAATGCGCACACAGGAGGGCAGACTAACTCTATAGATAGTACATCAAGTCTACATTTAATTAGTGTTAAGCAACATATATTTACACAATCTTGGGGGGGAGGTCTTCTCAGTAATATTTTTCTAGGTACCAGGCAAGCTGGCCAATTCAGGGTATCTTCAGGTGATGGCCGGAGGTATTCCTTTTGCATTTTAAAGCAGGGAGGGAGCACCCGGGATGGATTAATTTACAAAATCTTGTTGGAGGAGTCTTCTCAGTAGTATTTTTCTATGTATCAGGCATGCTGGCCAATTCAGGGTGTATTCAGGTGATGGCTGGAGGTATTCTTTTTACATTTAAAGCAGGGAGGGCGCACCCGGGATGGATTACAGGAGGTGAAAACAAGCAACCTAAACCGCAGGATCAGCACAGAGGAGCTGTGGATGCTCAGGACAGGATTTAAAAATCTATAAATATTTAGGCATATGGATTAGAAAGGATTCTGTTATGGCAAGTAAGGATATATGGGGAAAGACTTAATAAAAGATAATATAAAAATTGAGAAACTGGAAACTCTTTTTGTTGATATGGAGAGCAACATACAAGTAGTGAAAATGTCTTTAGATTTATATATGGAACAGCCATATTCTTATCAAGCAGAAGAAAAGATGTGGGCAATAATTAATAGAGTTGAACACATTTATCTGGGATGGGAAGAGAGCAAGGATCAAGTGGGATGAACTGCTCCTTTCAATAGAACCAGGTGGTTTTGCATTACCTGATTTGAAGGGATATTTTAGAGCTGCACAGTTAAGGTTCTATTACATGCTACAAGCAGAAAGATGTAATACAAAGTGGAAAGGGATGATGATGAAGCAGGGAGGAAATTCAATAAATAAGGAGGAAGTAGGATTTGGGAATTCAGATCCTTAAGGAGAACAACACCCATACAGAATATTATATTGCATTCATAAAGTAGCAGAAAGCATTCTAAGAGCTAAGCCAAGATAAGAATGAAGATCTTAACAATCGGGATGGCTGCAATTAGGGGAAGAGAGAATAGGAAGCTGGAATTTACTGGAGAAAACTGGCAAAGGAACCAAAGTATTTGGAGCAAATATAAAGAGGGAAAGATAATAGAATGATAAGAAGCCAAGAATACATTTGAACTGTAGGCTAAAGACTGCCTTCCCTATCAGGACTGATATAAAAACTGCCTTCCCTATCAGGACTGATATAAAGACTGCCTCCCCTATCAGGACTGATATAAAAACTGACTTCCCTATCAGGACTGATATAAAGACTGCCTTCCCTATCAGGACTGATATAAAGACTGCCTTCCCTATCAGGACTGATATATGAGTGTAGGCAAAGAGAAAGGGATAATGGGAACCTTAGTGAAAGACCTGCTTCAGCAGAGCTTTCAATTGAATCTAGAAAGAAGCTGCTGCTGAAAAAGGAATAATTAGTAGGGCATATAAAATATTGGATGACAACTATAGGAACCAATTAGAGGATATCAGAAAAGTTTGGGAAGAGAGATTGGATAAGTAATTCCCAAGGAAACAATGAAAGGACATATGTATGGCTCCCAAATATGCAACAGTCTAGAAGATTTAGGATGTTTGCTTGGAAGTGTTTGCATAGGTATTTTATACCCCAAGCATATAACTGGGAACATATGTTTTAGGAGTGTAATGAGTTGGCAAACTTCCATATAGATTTCTGTGTAAAAAATATTGGGTGAGCATATGGGTGGAGCTAAGGAAGTGTTTTTTTGAGCTGTGATACAGGCTATGAAATGCCTAGACATAGTAAGGCCTTGTTAAGTTTAAGTTTAATTCTAGTGTCTGCCAAAAAAGGAATTACTAGAAAAATTGTGATCAAAGTCATCAAAGTCTAAACTGACTGTATTTGAAGTATTGAATATTGTAACAGATATAAAAGAACTGGAAGTGGGCTCTTTAGGAAAAGAGAAGGAGCAAATTACATTGAAAAAAATGGAAACTGCAGGAACAATAAACAAAGAATAATATTTTGGATGAGAAGTGAAGTTTACAGAAAGGCAATAATTGAGCAATTTATATAAATCTGGATTGATGATAGTTATACAAAAGAGTGCATGTGATTCATAATGCTTGTAAATGGGAACATGTTAATATGGTTTGTTTTCTTTTATATAAATATATGTCTGCCTATGGTTTAAATGATAATTTAATATTGGTTTAAAAATAAATAAATAAATATAATCCATGTATGTAAAAGGGGTTATATGATTAGTTCAGTAGGTTAAAGTAAGTAATTATTTCTACTCTATTATGGTACTCTTGATAATCACTTTTTGTGCAGTTTATTCTCGATGAAGAGTAGTTACTGAAATAAATTTGTGAATTTAGTTGTCTAAAAATCATAGTTTGTGTAGTATGCTAGGATGTCAGTAAGTGGAAGGAGTTGTAAACCTTGTTAAGAGTATGTGCATAGTGAAAAGGCAGTCTATGTTAAACCAGTTTTTATTTACAAATGTGAGTCTTTCAAAAAGGCATATTCAAAGTAGGTTAAGGCCAATGTATGTCAGAAACTAAAACTGGGAAGGCAAAACAACTTTCTAAGCATAAATAATTTGTCAAACAATGATGCAGACTTCTTTTTAATTAAATGCTGTAGCTGAAAAGATGATGGAGGAAGACAAGAATCCCGCTTTCAAAACTAGTCAAATTGTTAAGCTGGCTTTGCAGCATATCAGAACCAGATTGGCTAATTAAATAAATATGTAATATTTTTCAGTAATGTCATGTATGCTCAAGGAATGTTATACTGACAGCCTAGTTAAGTGAGTTTGGAAATTTTTCACACCCTAGTGTGATCTGTTAGGTGATCAGTTTATTAAGTGGTGAAGAGAGCTTTTCACAGTATATGAGAGTTTCAAACATTTCTTATAAAACCTATGGCTTCTTAGTTACCTTTATGATTAAACACAGCCCTGTACAGTATTTCAATAAGCAGACAAAGCTACTACAATGTTTTGATAAAAGATCATAGGGTTATAAAGACAAAATACATCTGTGTCTATATGAAACTTTCCTCAAATGGAAACAAGCAAAAATCATTGTCAAATTCATAAGTATTTTATGTGAATTCCTTTTTTCATAGGAAGAATAATATATGCTGCCTGCAGGAAGTATATGTTTTCAGGGTGTTAAAGGATAAGTAAATGTAATGGCATATGTGTTCCTGTCCAAGACGGGGACAGTTGTTTATCACTGCTTTTAGCTAAAAAATAGTTTAATGTTCCAAAGACAACTTCCTGCAGGATTCAATAACCTCCATGTAGGCTCCATGTAGAACCTACACAGAGTGCAGCCAGGTACACAGCCAGGATGTGCTCTTGGCAAGATGCAATGAATATTAAGGTTGTGCGGCATGCCTGAGGTTTTGTAGCATGTCCCAGTAGTGTCGGCTGCAGACCCTCGAAGAACAACACGGATGATGAATCCGTGTACAGGAAAGCACTGATGACCCTCCCCATACCTCACAACCTCTTACAGCAAGAAATCTGTACAAAGCCACTAAATACAGTGGGGCAAAGGCTGGCAAATAGTGACATCTTCCCCTACAAACTTAGGAACTTCACAAAATAAACGGGTATGCATTAGTATGCATCTTCTGAAGATTATGAAGTCACAAACAAAAACATCTATAATTATTTAGAGCCATCCATCCTGAATGATTATTTCAAAACCACACATTCTATGAGGAACACAACAAACATACCAGCCAAAACCCTGGAAAGATTTCTAGAGCCAGTTATATCTATATAGCTTGAATTTCTTTCTAATTTATTATTTTTTTTATTTATGCCATGTTTGCGCAATGTGCCACAGTGCTTGCCATTGCTTACCTTGTTTGAGCAATGGGACCACTCATGTATCAGACATGACACAGACATCCAAAAATAGAAACCGGGTGCTTTCAATTGCTATTGCTCTACATTGCTGGGCATCACTTAAACCTGGGAAGCAGGGCTATGCTACGCACATACCATCAGCCTAACAATGAATACTAAAATACCGACTACAGGTAATAAATCCTGTGGTGACATGTGTAGCATGTTGGACTTGATTGTAGACAGTTCTGGGCCCTAGTCCAGGCTATGCAAACTTTTATTTATACAGTTGTGACATTGACATTGTAGCTTATACAAATAAACTGGTGGTGTAACAAAATAATCGTGGAATACTACTGGTTGCAGGTTATTTTTGAACATATTTGATTAAGGTGTACGCCGCTTAGCACAGCACAAACCAATGCACTTCTTTCACCATGTTTCCATGATGGTAAACGGTGTGCAGCTTTTTTGAATCTATCAAAACCGAGAATGTGTGCACTGTCAATAAGTGCAATTGGTGGGAAAACATGCTACTTAAAGGTGAATCGGCGGGAATTGTACTTTAGACATTAAGAAGCTGCAAGTTTCAGAGCACAGTGCTACGGTGTCCAGGAGTCCAAGGTCTTTATTGAGCTCCTGGTTAAGGATCATAGGTCCCATCTGATGCAGGAGAACTATACTGGCTCCTAATATAAATCTGAAGCCAGGGATAGTTTGTCAAGGGCCCTTACCAGTTTGACCAGTATCCCCCACAAACTGGGGAACAATGTCACCACCATTATAATGACCTGTGCTGCAGAAAAAGGATACCCTTGATTGCTGGATCAGGGAGTGTTGGGCAGCACCCCAGAGATGTGTACGTATGGTTTACATTTAGTACTTGTAAATATTCAAGCTGAATAGGGTAGAAACTGGTATGCATAATGCTTTTTCTTTTCCCCTTTTTCCACAACTCCAAAAAAGTGGGTTAAAATGTTAGGTCCCATGTGAGGTGATTGGCCAGGATGCAAGAAACATGTGGTAAGTTAGCATAATTATATAAAGTACTGTTATTGCAACATTAACAGTGATAGATGGATTAGTTGCTATATCATACAGTTGTATACACTTGGGAATGCATGTCCGAACTGTAAAAATAAGTATTCATGCCTTACTCTGTAGCATAGCTTTCAACTGCACTTATTTTTGCTGAATACTCACATTTAAGAATCACTGTTTTGTTCTGTTCATTGTACGATTCATACTTGTCTGGCAAGTAATTTATATTGAAGCCAATAAATAATGAGTGTCAAAATATATGTTAACACAAATCCTGTGCAGCTATTCATGTGTGTCATATGTGAAATATGTTCCTAGTTATAGGTCAATATATAGGTTCATAGGTTGGTACTAGGCTATCAGCCCTAGGGCCTATTCAAGCCTAGCCATAACAATTTCCAGGCTATTTCTTCCCAGAATATTTATTTCCCTGGTCCCCTGTCTAGCAGGGTGACTGACATAATCCTCGGGGTGAATTTCCTATCTCCCATCCAATTATACCCATATAGTATACCCATTAATTTATGATATGTCAAGATATCCTGCTCCAAAAGGTGGAGAGGTATGGTCTGTAACATAAATCAACAGTTGAACATTCTCAGATAACAGTGAACATGAGTTGGTTTTTGTCTTTTTGGCTTTTCCCGGTTAGGGGTCATCACAGCGGAACTCTGGTCCACTAATGACTGGCAGTAGATTTTTATGGTGCCGAGTGGCCAGTCCGATGCCCAACCTTCAGTGAAGGCACACCCATTCACGCATGTCTTTCGGGGACCACTCGACTGCAGGGAGGACATGCAGACTCCACACAGAAGGCACTCCAGCCGAGAATCGAACAGGGAACCTCTTGCTGTGAGGCAACAACGTTACCAGCAAGAGGTTTTCCTGTTCGATTCTTGGCTGGAGTATAAAGTGTAAAAGGAAAAAGTGCATTATGTTGTATTCCAAAGTAAAAATACAGTATTACAGTAGTCACTGCTTGTGGAGTGTAATACCACACACCCCAAATGCAAAACTCAGCTGATTACAATACTGTTTTAGCTTGTTATCAATAAAAAACTACAATACTGTTAAGTAATCATCATTATAGCATTTGAAGCGCAGATCTCTAGACCTGTGGCTTGAATAGCCTGATGTCAAGTGTAATCACTGTACATGTATTCCAAGTAATAAAGAACATTCTTAGCAGTTGGTATTGTTAACAGTAGAATGTAACTGAGTAGAATGCATTCATTCTCGAAAGCTTTGTATATTATCTGTGAAGTTACTAATGTTCCTCTTTTTTCTCTCACACCACCCCTTCTCTTCTTTTATTTGTTAATGGATTTCTTATTATTATTTTCATTATTATTATTCTATTTTATATAATCAAATTAGTTATTATGATATTGTTTGGTATTATGTATTATATTTTAGTATGTATAATTTCATATTTCTTTGTTGTTAAATACTTTTTCATTTTTATGACTTATCATTTTGTTCATAATTATATTATTTGAAACTTTAGTACTTACGTATTATCGCAACCAGATTTTCGCGGTAGTAGTGGTTGCTTCCCGACATTAAAATCTGACCATTGATGTTATAATCAAGTCATACAATCTGTTTTCTTTCACACTTATGGTTGTTTTATTGCAGGGTTATCAGGTAAAAATTAAAAACTAAGTTTGGTTGTTTATGCATGCACTTCCCTGGCAGCATGTCATGTGAAACCTATTTTGCCCATGCAAAGCACTGGTTTGAAGCACTCCTGACTACAATCTGTGACAACTTTCCCCGCATAAAAAAAAAAAAAAAAGAAGACAAAACCAGGAAATGAACAATCCACATATTTTCAGCCCTAATATCTTCCAGAAACCAGTGAAGTACAATCTGAGTTTGTCTGAGGATACCACCATCAATAACACAAAAACGACCCACTGCTGAGACGTTCTCCCATCAGAAACAAACCCTAGAGACACCTGCCGACATCATCCACCAACACTTTTGAAAGCCATTCCTTAGTGCAACTTGCTGTTACCAAAACTTTCCTTTCAAGTCTGTGTGCAAAGTGTTAGAATTAAAGACATTACCTAAAGCATTTCCATATGTGATGTGGGTGCTTTTCTTGGCAGCATTCCTTCCTTACAGTCACAGAATTCCTTTCGTCAGTAACACAGCAGCCGTGAGAAATGAAGCATGCGTGTGTAATGCACCAAAACAAGAATAATCTCACATTTATTTCTCTTCCAAAATATATATCAGGCTTGTTTTTTCTTAGTGAAGAAGTGAAATTACACCTTACGGTGTTTCCCGCATTCCATTTCATTGCAGCATGCGAGTTTTGCAACCGCGAAAATCTGGTTGCGATAATACGTAAGTACCAAAACTTTTTATACTACTTTATTACTGTAGCTTTATTTTTTATAATTTTCATTTCATTTGTTTTATGTTTTATTTAATGTTTGGTTTTAATTTTATTTATGTTATTACTACAGCACAGCAGAGTAGGCTGGTTCCATGATCCGCCTACACTCGCTTCTCTGACTGAAGCACCAAGGCCCAGCACTTCTGGGCTGCAGCCTGGTAGCACTCCCCCCGCTGCCCCTTTCCTACCTGGACCCTCAGGTAATTCTGCCCCAGGGGCCAGACCTGTGGTCTCCTCTAGAAGCAGAAGCAGAGGCAGAGGGGGTGCATACATCACTTGAGTGGAATTGCCAGCTGTAGTGCATAGGATTGTGCACCAGAGCATGGGCACACACCCACGCTTGATGGAGACCCTGCTTTCCATACTAGTATGGCAGACTGACTGTAGGCACAGATGTCAGCCACTGCAGCCAGTGGTGCAGTGAAGGGACAGTGCTGACAGTCCAGTGGATAAGGACTTGAGTCACACTGTTACCGTGCTGGCATCCATGGGACCTCAATTCCACCACCCCACCCCAACCAAGATGTTCACCTCCATCTTGTGTCCTTGACTAACCCTGTCTCTTTTCCTGTATGTCTTGTCTGTATGCAAATGCCTCCTCACCTTTCCAACTTGCCTGCCCCAGACTTGGCTATGTCCCTTCCCCAACATTCCACTCTTTCTTTTAAAAATAAAAAAGGGCACCTGTCCTAAAAAAAAATATATATATATGTTCTGTAAATAGCTCTCTATTTCATACACACGTCTACTTGACATACTTAATTAGATCCAATTGGCTCCACAATACAGTTATGTTGTTGTCACTCCTCTCTGTGGAAGTGACAGTATAAATTCAGCTAATAAATGAATTGTACATGTGCTCAGTTGTTACTGTTGAAGAAATGGATAGCTATGGTTCTTACCTACACCCTTCCTGCATATTCCTGCCTTCCTTTCACTTTGTTTTTTCTCCTGTTTGATCCCCATTTCACCACTTTCCTATGTCCCTATCTCTTTTCTTTAAAGGATCATTCAGCAATGGTGTGTGATCCACAGCATTGCGCTGCAATGGTTAAGAGGTGGTTATTAACTTTTATTGGATGCCAGTACCATCTAGCAGCAGGCATTTCATCATTACTACATTGAATGCATACACAGCTGATGACACAGATTCATAAATATTACAATTTATAATCTTGATGTCCACATGCAAGTGAAAGTGAAATGAAAGGAAAGAGCACTACATATGCAATGTTTGCTCTGAGAGTGTTGATGGAGAAATATAGAGAAGGTCAGAAGGAGTTGCATTGTATCTTTGTGGACTTAGAGAAAGCACATGACAGGGTGCCTAGAGAGGAGTTGTGGTATTGTATGAGGAAGTCGGGATATGTACAAGGGTAGTATGACAGCGGTGAGGTCTGCGGTGGGAGTGACGGATGCATTTAAGGTGGAGGTGGGATTACATCAAAGATCAGCTCTGAGCCTTTTCTTATTTTCAGTGGTGATGGACAGGTTGACAGACAAGATCAGACAGGAGGCCCCGTGGACTATGATGTTTGCAGATGACATTGTGAAATGTAGTGAGTGTAGGGACCAGGTTAAGGAGACCCTGGACAGGTGGAGATATGCTCTAGAGAGGAGAGGAATGAAGGTCAACAAGACTAAGACAGAATATATGTGTGTGAATGTGAGGGAGGATAGAGGAATGGTGAGGATGCAGTGAGTAGAGTTGGTGAAGGTGGATGAGTTTAAATACTTGGGATCAACAGTTTAGAGTAATGGTGAGTGTGGAAGAGAGGTGAAGAAGAGAGTACAAGCAGGGTGGAGTGGGTGGAGAAGAGTGTCAGGAGTGATTTGTGACAGACGGGTACCAGGAAGAGTGAAAGGGAAGGTCTACAAGAGGGTAGTGAGACCAGCTATGTTATATGGGTTGGAGATGGTGGCATTGACAAAAAGGCAGAAGTCAGACCTGGACGTGGCAGAGTTAAAGAAGTTAAGATTTGCACTGGGTGTGAAGATGATGGACAGGATTAGGAATCAGAATATTAGAGGGTCAGCTCATGTTGGATGGTTTGGAGACAAAGCCAGAGAGGCGAGATTGCATTGGTTTGGACATGTGCTGAGGAGGGATGCTGGGTATATTGGGAAAAGGATGCTAAGGATGGAGCTGCCAGGTAAGAGGAAAAGAGGAAGGCCTAAGATAAGGTTTATGGATGTGGTGAGAGAGGACATGCAGGTGGTTTGTGTGACAGAGCAAGATACAGAGGACAGGAAGAAATGGAAACAGATGATCTGCTGTGGCGACCCCTAATGGGAACAGCTAAAAGAGAAGAAGAAGATGTCCACATGCAAGTATTTGAAATGATAGAGGGTGACAACAACATAATTCCATTGTGAAGCCAATTGGACCAAATTAAGTGTGCCAAGTGAACACAGGTAAAATGGAGAGCTATGTACAGGACAACATTTTCATTTGTGACAGGGGCCCTTTTTTTCAGGTAAGTTGGGAAGGTTAGGAAGTATTTGCAGACAGACAAGACATACAAGACAAGAAACAGGGTCAATACTATAGAAACATAGAAAATACTTCTCATATGAGGATGTATATAAGAAATTTGCAGTGAAGGATAACACTATGGCATATTTTTTTTTGCATCCCCAAGATACATAAAAGTATGGTGGATCCACCAGGGCATCCGATTGTTTCAGCATGTGACAATTTTATGCATAATTTGGCCTTTTTTTACATACATATTTGAAGGTAGATGTTGAAAAACTGCCTTCATATATTAAATATTCTTTTGATTTTTTAAGAAAGATAAGGAATATCAAGTGGAAAAAAGGCATGTTTTTTGTAGTTGCTGTTGTATCATTTGGCTTTTCACGGTTAGGGATCGCCACAGCAGAACTCCGGTCTGCTAATGATTGGCAGTAGATTTTTACATACTGAGTTGCCAGCCCTGACGCACAACCTTCAACGAAGGTATGCCCATTCTCACATGTCTCCACACAAAAGACGCTTTAGCTGAGAATCGAACAGGACAACGTCTTACTGTGAGTAGTAATGGATGTCACTAACTTGTACACAAATATAGAACATACACATGGATTGGAAGCCTTACTATTTTTTCTAAAAGATACACCTAAGACACATTTCATTATAGAATTGGTTTATTTTTGTCTAAGCAATAATATTTTTGAGTTCAATGGAGAATTATTCAAACAGCTTTGTGGAACAGCCATGGGGGCAGGTTTTGCCCCCATGTATGCAAACCTCTTTATGGTGATCTTTGAAAATAAATATATTTATAATAAACAATTTTTCAGAAAATATGTCATACAATATCATATATTTATAGATGACTTAATATTTATATGTGATGGGAGTGTGGTGAAGTAGATACAGTTGTACAAGATGTCCAGAAAAAACATTATAATATTAGATTTGATGGAATTCAGAAAGGTGTGAAGGTAAATTCTCTGGATATGACATTAATAGGTATTAATAGTGGTACAATAAAAACAGGTATTCATAGGAAGTTTGAAGAGAGTTGTCATATATTGCATGGGGAAAGTTGCCATCCCCCTCACACAATTAAGTTTATTCCATGTGGAGAGTTTCTTAGAATAAAAAGATTGTGTAGTGACAAGGATGAATGTAATAGGGAGAAAGAAAAAGCAGTTAAAATGTTTGTAGATGGGGCTTATGATAAAGCAAAAGTGGAAAAAAATAAAAAGAAGGTTAAAGAAGGGAATAAAAGTGGGAAAATAGTTTACATCTAGGGGAAATACAAAATTAGAAAAACAGAGATTATGTTTTGTGACTAAATCTACAGTATTCTCAGGCACTTTAGCCAGTTTAGTTAGATACCATTGGGGTATTTTAGAAAGAAGTAAGCATCTGGTAATAAAAGCAAATGAGTTTCCCATGTTTTCTTATTCAAGGGGTAGAAGTATTAAAGACTTCATAGTGCATGGTAGATTTCAATTACCTTTATACAATAGAAATATGGCAATAGAGTTGTATGGCACTTTCCCTTGTGGAAAGTGCAGCTGTTGCCAGTATATTACAAAGAGTTTTGATAAGATTAATGGAAAGAATTTTGTTAGTAAAGGGACATTTTCCTGAGAGTGTGTAGGAATAGTATATGGGTTAAGATGTCCCTGTGGAAAGGTGTATATAGGGGAAAGTAAAAGAAGTTTTAAACAAAGATTAAAGGAACATGTGAGAGATATACTAAAGGAACATGTGAGAGATATAAGGAAAGCCAGGGAAGAAAACCCTGTAGCAGTACATATTAAGGAATGTTATAATGGGAATATACAAGGCTTACAAGCCACAGTTTTAGGTCAAGTGCAACAAGTTTATGATTTAGATATAAAAAGAAATTATGGAAGATGGAGTCTGCTTTAATTTTAAAATGTAATACTTTAAATCCAAAGGGAAGGAATAGGGAATGTCACTGGAAGTGCTTCCTTTAATAAGATAAGGAGTGCAAAGCCTGTGACTGGTTAATTGTTTTTAATTACAGTAGTTAAGAGTGGAAAATAAGAGAAAGGTTATACTCTGTAAAGGCTGAAACGCCGAGGGCTAGAGGAGTTTGCTGTTGTATTGTTTGAA
Source organism: Protopterus annectens (assembly GCF_019279795.1). NCBI lineage: Eukaryota > Metazoa > Chordata > Ceratodontiformes > Protopteridae > Protopterus > Protopterus annectens. Next base: position 829,758,121 of record NC_056750.1, on the reverse strand, counting down.
TTACAGTGTTTTTTTGTACACTTTTTGAAGTTTGGATAATAGATTTTACCATGGGAGGTTGTGCCTGTTTTAAGAAGACTTGTGGAATTGTATTTATTAACAGCGGCAAACTATGTTTTGGTGGAGAGACTGCTAATAAACCGCATAAAGTTAATCACTGGACATTTTCTTTTTGTTTTGGTGGTGAGCTGCAAGAAACAGGGTCAGTGAAGGACACGAGGGGGGTGAACACCTTGGTTGGGTGGGGGTGGGAGTATTGTGAACCTATGGATGTCGAGTCCTCATCCACTGGACTGTCACCACTGTCACCTTACTGCGCTGATGGCTGCAGTGTCTGATGTCTTTGTGCCTTTGTATTATTCAGGACAAAGATGGAGAGGAGTGTCTCCACTTGGTGTGAGTGTGCACCAATTGTGTGGCACACAATCCTACACACCAGACCTAGTGGCACAATCACCCCATCTGCCTCTGCTCCCAGAGGGAACCACAAGTCATATGCTCCAGGGCAGAACTACCTGAGGGTCCAGGTAGGGCAGGGGCAGCAGAGGGGGTGCCACCAGGCTGCAGTCCAGAAGTCCTGGACCTTGGTGCCATAGCCAGAGGAGAGAGGGTAGGTGGACCACTGGAAACAGGTCTTCCCTGCTGAGTTGTAGTAATAACATAAATGCAGTTAAAAGTCCATAATGAAATAAAACATAACACAAAATAATGGACAGCATAACAAAATATAAACATGTAATAAATCAATACAAAAATAATAAATAATAGAATTACAAACAGAAAGAAAATAATATAAAATGTAAATGCATTTAACAGTAAAACAACAGAAAATTCTACATAATAAACAAACCAGAAGTAATAAAATAAGGATTATGATAAAGAAATATATGATTATATGCATCATATAATAACAATACCACATAACAATAAAAACTATGAAACAGATAAAAAAAAACAAAGAGAAGGGGTGGGGTGAGAAAAAAATAATAACATTGGTAACCACACAGATAATATACATACATTTCTACAAGTAATGTACAAAGTAAAGTTCTGATACATTTTACTTTCATAAATACAAAATGGTAATAGATACCTTTATTACTTTGAATATTACCCTGTTGCTAACACAGGCACAGTATAGCTCAGATATCACATCCAGCAATCATTCACGGGTGAATATATTGCATATGCATGTTCCATGTACACTGCTTACATCTGACAGCAGGCCATACGACCCACAGCTATAGAGGTCTGCACTTCTAATGCTATCAATATGAATGCATAACAGTAATATACTTTTATTGAGGATAACATAAAACAGCATTCTAAACAGCTGATTTTAAATTTGGGGAGTGTGGCATTAGAACCCACAAGCAATGAGTAATATAATACTGTACTTTCCCTTTGGAAGACAGCATAATGCAAGCACTTTTTCCTTTTACACTTTATAGATACAGGTTCAATGTTATAATGCTAACAATCTGCAGCATGCTCTTGTTGCCCCCAGTTTATACATCTTACTTTACATTGCATAATTTATGCCAACTTAAGTACTGTATAGTTTGAACGTGTAGTTTTCTAAATTACCACACCTGTCTACTCTGTAATACCTACCTGTTGTTCTAAGTAGCATACTAATGCATGCATGCTTGTGCTTTACAACAGACAAATGCATACTTAGTGTGATACAAGCGTTTACCACAATAAGGTGTATTTACTCCTAATTACTGGTTGGAAGCATACATGCAACTTGCATCTCGCATCCTTGTCATTCTTCCTTCATAGGTCTGCATGTTCAGTGATCATTCTGCATTAGCTGCGGGAAAAACAGAACACAAGAGATTACCATTAAGAAAACCATTAATGAACATATGGAGCTGCTACCTCCCAATGGCCAAGGGTATCCCTCTTCCTCATCCTGAGGTCTCAGTAGTGATTCCTACAATGTTCGCCAGTGCGGTGGATACTGGTAACGCTGGACAGATCCTGGGCCAATATAACCCATGAATCTGATTTGTAATCTGTTCCATGATGGTGCTCCTGCAACAGCCAGGGACCATAAACATTCACTAGGAGTCCAACAAACACTTTGGACCTTTGCACACCCCACCTCTGAGACCAAAATCTTAGAACCTCTTCCTGAACACCAGCCTTGTCCACTGCAGATGAACACCAATGTATAATGACTTTTTCCACCAATTCCATTTATGACAGATACTGAGAATAAACACTGTTGGACTTCGCAACATCTGAAAATGGTGCAAGCTGCTTAGCATCATGCAAACATGTTGCCCATGTTTCCTTGATGGGAAACAATAAAATGAAGTTCCTTATTACATATATTATCACATCATTTCACAACTGACAATATTATTGTGTTATGCATAAGGAAAATACTTAGGATATGAGAAATACCAGGGAACTGCTATAACTCAGGGTGACTATAATGTGAGGTGGGACAGCACTGAAAAAATATTTCTGCTGTAATAGAACCCTAGATCTTATCCATTGTAGTCCTACACTCACACTGTTGCCAGTTGAAGGATTAAAGAATGCATACATATGTTTAATTACATTGCAATGTAATGCAAGGACACATTAGTAAAATACAAGTTGCAATCTTTGTATCAGAACCCAGCACCATGTGAACTTCAGGGCAATACTTAACATCCACAGCCACAGGAGAAGTTACATGAAAATTTACTACATTAATATTTATCCTGAAGTTCTCACTGTTACGTGCAGCGCAACTGCGCTTAGCAGGTTTACGCTATGCAGACTCACATTAAGAGAATGATTCTCAAGTCTATTTTTAGATGTCTTTTTCCAATCTGCTACCTGGATGGCCCATTTCTACAGTTTATGCACTGCTGCTGTGCATACAAACCAGCTTCATATAGCTGATACCGTTTGTGCTATGAGCAGCAATGTGCAAGCTCCAAATATTGAGATAAAAACAAGTGATCATAGGCAGAATATAAAAATCAATGGATCACATGCACTAACTACACAGAAAATATCCCCACATAGTTCTACAATCCAATTCACCACCTGATGTGGATGACAAACACAGGATGGGTGTCTTAGCCCTGTGTTTCATGCATACACCTTTGTAGCAAACAAGAATAGGCATCCAGCACCATACCTCTCAACCTCTTAGAGCAGGGAATCTGGACAAAAGCATAATTAATGGGGGAACAAAGGTCAATAAATAAGGACATACTTTAAATATTGATCTTACATACTTTATGACTTGAACTGGATAGTATAACAGCATATGCATTAGCATGGCCTTTATGAAAGATATGAAGTCTGAAACTCAAATGTGTGCCATCAGTCCCTGACCTCATTCCTCAAAGATTTGCCAGAGATTTGACAGATTTGACAGACAAACACAATTGTATGAGAAACAGACCAGATATATGAGTCCAATATCTGGACATTCTGTGAAAATCTGTACAGTTGAGAGGGTTGTTCAGCACACAATCAAATTGAAAATAATGTACAGTCCTAAGAAAATATTACAAGTTGCCAGCATATTTTGTGACATTTCACATTTTGTGACATGTTTCACTTTTACAATATTGGAATAACTGATTACATACCCTGTTATGATGTTTGCTTGTCTGTGTTTCTTGGACATTCATCAGTTATATGTCGAGTAGTCTGGGACATACAATGTGTGCACCATTCAATATCATTGCATTTACAATGTAAAAGAATATTAAATAGGAATAATATGATATGTAGCTGCCAACTAAGGAAAGACAGGTTGGATATCACAAACAAACATTGACTGCTCTTTAAGGGGTTGGGGAGCAAAGATGAGTATGTTCTATGGCATTAACAAGACTGTGTTGTTCTGGTTACCCTACATGTCTGGCATCCTGCTTCTTGTATGATTTAGTTATGGTTGAGAAGTGTCATCTGTAATGTAACCCTAGTACAGATGTATAGTGCTGAAGGAGGATGGCTTTAGCCTTCTAAGTGTTGAGTCAGTGTGTTATGGCTTGTCTCATAACCAGTGCAGGGACTTACTGAGCATGGCTATGTCTGCCTATGACCACATCTCCTGCTGGTTCCTCCCCTGGGCCATCATTGGTCTGTGGCTGTGACTGTGGTGACCTTGGCATTATTGGTAGGATGTGTTCCATTCCCCTTAATGATCCTGTTGCAGCTTTTCCCACTATATTAACTTGGGTAGCATGGCACATATTATGAGCATTGAGAGACATGTCAGAGGATTGTAACAGTGCCGTCATCCAGAGGTATGTAGGCACTGGTACTGTAAGTGCAGTAGCTCAAAAACATCCTCTATGACATTACAGGTTGACTGTGTGTCTCATTAAGGTTTTCATGTGTGTGTGTGTGTGTGTGTGTGTGTGTGTGTGTGTGTGTGTGTGTGTGTGTGTGTGTCTGTGTGTACCCACACATGTGCATGTATCTCCAGTGGGTTTCCTCAGCCATGACTCTAGCATGCATCCACACCTAAGAGAGACTTGGAGATATCACCCATAACACACGTCTGGTGCAGCTGGGGAATGTGGCACATATGCAAGTCATGCCAACTGCAAGGGTTGCCAGCACACACATTCTACATGATTCCCATTACATTACGCATGACTGGGTAGTTGTTCAAGTGGTAGACCTTATGGTTAATGTAGGCTCTACCCTGCTCTCCAGGTGTTGTTCTCTTGTGCACATGACTGTGATGTATGGCACACATTACAGGAGAGTAGTGCAATATATGTTACAATTGTAGCATACTTATGACCCTTTCCTCCAAACATATCTTAAAATATATGTGCCCTCTGCCATGTTGTAGCATAGCATACAGGAACATTTCGAAGATTAAGGACACCTATGCCTATGAAACACCAAGCATGTCCCCTGGTAGTCTGTTAAGGGCACCAGTGGCTAACATACTAACTTCAACACATACCTTATATTCCACTGGGATAGGTTCCCTGTGTTTGACTCCGTATCTGACTTATGGCTTCCAGGGGTCCCACAGTTCCTCTACTGTACAGTTGGCCTGCAAAGTCTTCAACCTCACTGTTTATGGCTATTGGCAGCAGCAGCATCAGCAATGGTTTCAGCCTGTAGCACACACAAATGTATGAAATTGTAGCTGCTATTAACAATCTGTCAGTGCTTGCATTGTATTTGAACTCCACTATTCCCTCACTGCACATGTAAGAAAGGGCATGGTGTCTACATTGATGCCTTATATTTTGTTGAGTAGTTCCACGGCATTGGTTGATTAGCATGCAATTCAGCAGTGCATGTTACAATTAGCATCTCTGAGGCACAGACTAGGTCAAATGCAACCAATTACTAATGTACACTGTTATAAAAAGGCAAATGTGTAGCTAGGCAAACCAATGTGGATTAGAGTTGCTTCAGAATTCAAACAGTTACACATTTCTTTTAGAGCAGTATATTTCTACAGAGGAGTATTGTACTCCATCAGGTATGTATCCATTTTCTTACCTAAATACTGCATGTGTTGGAATGTACTCAGGAATAATGTGAAGTAAATCAGTAAGCATTTGTGAGAACTGTACTCATGACATGGCCTTGTACATAAATACTGCATGTGTTGGAATGTACTCAGGAATAATGTGAAGTAAATCAGTAAGCATTTGTTAGAACTGTACTCATGACATGGCCTTGTACATAAATACTGCACATGTTGGAATGTACTCACGAATAATGTAAAGTAAATCAGTAAGCATTTGTTAGAACTGTACTCATGACATGGCCTTGTACATAAATACTGCACGTGTTGGAATGTACTCAGGAATAATGTGAAGTAAATCAGTAAGCATTTGTTAGAACTGTACTCATGACATGGCCTTGTACATAAATACTGCATGTGTTGGAATGTACTCAGGAATAATGTGAAGTAAATCAGTAAGCATTTGTTAGAACTGTACTCATGACATGGCCTTGTACATAAATACTGCACATGTTGGAATGTACTCCGGAATAATTTGAAGTAAATCAGTAAGCATTTGTTAGAACTGTACTCATGACATGGCCTTGTACATAAATACTGCACGTGTTGGAATGTACTCAGGAATAATGTGAAGTAAATCAGTAAGCATTTGTTAGAACTGTACTCATGACATGGCCTTGTACATAAATACTGCACGTGTTGGAATGTACTCAGGAATAATGTGAAGTAAATCAGTAAGCATTTGTTAGAACTGCACTCATGACATGGCCTTGTACATAAATACTGCACATGTTGGAATGTACTCAGGAATAATGTGAAGTAAATCAGTAAGCATTTGTTAGAACTGTACTCATGACATGGCCTTGTACGTAAATACTGCACATGTTGGAATGTACTCAGGAATAATGTGAAGTAAATCAGTAAGCATTAGTTAGAACTGTACTCATGACATGGCCTTGTACGTAAATACTGCACGTGTTGGAATGTACTCAGGAATAATGTGAAGTAAATCAGTAAGCATTTGTTAGAACTGTACTCATGACATGGCCTTGTACATAAATACTGCACATGTTGGAATGTACTTAGGAATAATGTGAAGTAAATCAGTAAGCATTTCTTAGATCTGTACTCATGACATGGTCTTGTACATAAATACTGCACATGTTGGAATGTACTCAGGAATAATGTGAAGTAAATCAGTAAGCATTTGTCAGAACTGTAGTCATGACATGGCCTTGTACATAAATACTGCACGTGTTGGAATGTACTCAGGAATAATGTGAAGAAAATCAGTAAGCATTTGTTAGAACTGTACTCATGACATGGCCTAGTTTGACAGCCATTTGAGAGGTACAGAGGATGTACGGTAAGCTGAAGGTCTGATGCTGTGTGATAACGTTGCAAGCATGTTTCATGGATATGTCCTTTGAGACCACTTTTGAATTTACATTGGTTCTTTTTTAATTTGTCCAAGTCTTTTGGGTTTCTAATACCATGATGGGAATGGACTTCATTCCTACGTCAAAGTATGATTAAAGTTCATGAAATTAGTGTTGTGTCAATCTTTGATGTCAGCCACAAGTGCTCTTCACAGCACCAACAATCTGCCCAGTAATGACTCCTTCTTCAATTCATGCAGCGTTACATGTATTGCTAACATATCTAAATACGATTGTAGATTATTTTTTATAAGACCCATTGCTCCTACCACCATTGGAACTGTCTGGGTATCTTTCTTCCACATTACTCTCATTTCTGCCTCAAATCCTGATATTTTATGACATTGTGTCTCTCTGGACTCAAGACAATGTAGTCACTGGGTGTAGCGGTTTCAATGATCGGTGTTACTTTTGTCTTCTTTTCATGGATCACTATAGCTAGTTTTCTCGCATCTATGTTTTCTTT
>NC_056750.1:829612518-829750255 GCF_019279795.1 Protopterus annectens | reverse complement strand
AGTTCATTTTTTACTCAGTTCGTTGATGGTTTACAGCTTTGTGTCTGGGTGACTACTTGGACTGGGTTCACGGAGTTTTAGATACTTAGATTCTTCCCCTTTTACAGTTCTCCACTATAACTTTAACAACAAATGATCCTTTGTTCCATATGACTTTCTTTTATTGCCCTATTGTTTTATTGCCATAATTGAGTTTTCTTCAAAATGACTATAAACTCTGTTGGCATCAGTTTCAGTGTATAGTTCGTACATCATCTGAAGAGCTATTGGTCTATAATTTTTAGGGTAGCTTGCAGGTTTACTCTTAACTAGGACCATTGTTTTTCCTATTGTTAACCAGGCTGGTGTCTGTTCAGGGTGCGCATATAATAATTCATACTCATGGCTGAATCATTGTGCATAGATAACACTTTTAACCAGAAATTAGATACCGCATCTGCGCCTGGGGTTTTCAAATTAGAGGCTTAAGTCTGTTTCAATCTCTCTCGCTGTTACTTCATCCCATTTCATATCCTGTACCTATAAACTTCTTAGTCTTTTACTTCTGCTATCCGTTTAGCATCTTTGTTATGTTTCACAGGATCTTCATAAATATTATATTTCTTTTTTTTTTTGGTGGTCTTTCAATTCCTTTTACCTTGTTTCCCAATCCTCTATAAAACTTTTTTCAGTCATCAATAAATTGCTTATATTGTACTTTTCCTTTATATTTGTCTATTTATCTTCTAAGTGTTTCCGCCTGTGCCGAAATTTTTAGTTTATTTGTCATAGTGCATGATAGATCCTGATGTGTTCTAATACTGTGCATTGCTTTTATCACGTCCATTTTTTGAGTATTTTTGTTGATCTGTTCCCACTTCTGTACTCTTCTAACAGTGACACTTCTTGTCTTAATTGCTTTATAGTTTTCTCTATTCAGCACTTCCATGATGATATTCAGTTTCTCCCCTTCTTTTCCCTTATTACCCTGTGTTCTTGTGGTACAATATTATCTGTTATTACTTATCCTGTTTACTTCTTTTATATCGCATAGAACTCTATGGACAGTCCTAATTACTGTGTTCATTTGTTTTTTTTTTTTTCAAACTTCTAGCTTTATGGGTTTTATTTGCCTTCTGCAGTCTATTTCTTTCATTGATCTTAATATGTCTATCTATCTCTATTAAATCAAACAACTCTTCTTTTAACTCATTTTCTTCTAAACTGAGGGCACATTTTTTGTTCTCCTTTTTTGTACAGTCATTCTATAGAAAGTTCTGTAGCATCTTCCTGTGGCACATTCTCTTCAATTTCATCCTGTGTCATCCATTGCTCTGTCACATGGGAATTCACTAGCCTATCACTCCTCAACATTGACTGCGTCAGAGTTTCCACAGTTTCCTGTTCCTTTCCTTGCTGTCCAACTTCAAGTGAATGTTTATACTAGTTTCCTATGAAAGGCTCCAAAATACCTTTATATGGCCACTGACTTGTTGCTTCCCGTTCCACTGCTTTCTCCTTTATTTGTATGTGTTTTGCTCTATCGTGCTGTGGCATTTTCTGCATTTGATTTTCTACACTGAATCCTTCACTTTGCAGGCACTCCATAACCTCAGTTTCTATTTCTTTAACGTCTCCATTACTGATCTCCTTTTCTACTCTTCCTCTTTGCCTTCATATTTTTGAATTGCAAAGTTTTCCATGGCCAGATTCCTTTGCCTGTATTTCTCTTCAAATATCTTTTTTGCTACTCTTGTTGTATTGATTACACTGTTCTTTGGTTAGCACATTTGTCCGTTAGCCTATGTTGTTGTTTTTTTTTTTTTTTTGGGGGGGTGGGTGGATGAGTCCCTGCTATGGCACAGAATAGAATGGACTGTAATGTTGGGTGTGTGAGCATAAATTACTATCTATTATGGCACAAACAAGGATATGTCTGTCATCCTACTCTCCTTGTTTTGTAGCCCCTGTGTTATTTGTTGACCACTGCTGACTCTTTAAGTTGTAATCAAGTGGTGAATACTGAGAGCCTTCCTGTACTGCCTTATCTGTACACAGTTTATTTCTACTTATGTGATCCTTATATGTGTTCTCATTATTTTGTCTTTTAATAAACAATATGGCCGCTTGGTGTAGGCCCCAGTTTCCTGAGGCAGAGAATGACCTCATCATTGAAGCACTAAGGCAAGATCATGTGGTCCTGATGTCCAGGGGATGGGCCAATATGTCACAACATGCAGTCTTGTGGGATGAAGTGGTTCAAAATGTCAATGTAACTGGGTGATAAAATCACAGCTATGAGCTGGTGTGACACAGAGCCATGGACATGATTCATGCTGCAAGGAGGCATACTGCTGAAGTGGCACATGATTGTCAGGTCACTGGTGGTGGACTTGCAGCAGCAGAACCCCTCACCACCACTGAGGAATTCCTGGCAAACATTGCCAAAGAAGAAAGCTCCTAGCAGTCCAGTATTTAAGATAGCTGCAGTTTTAAGTTCATTTAGAGGTTGTTAGCCACATTCTTGTTAATATTGCAGTTACTGTAGATATAGATTATTAAAAGTATTATCCCGTTATACTGTTAAATGTGGTACTGTTACCATTACCACTTCCTTTACTTTTTCCAGGACCGTCAGGAATCCACAGATCTAGGACTGCTGCAGTTGGTAAGCAAAACACATTTATGTCAGTAATGTAGAAATATTCCAACATATCTACTAAAGTGTCATCTCAGGCCTGATGTATGGATTGCTGTACTGTCTGCATAATTGTCAACTGTACAGATATTTGCAGAATGTCCAGGTGTATGACTCATACTTGTGTCCCCTATGTAAAATCATAGTGATTGAGTTGCAAATTAGTGACAGGTCATTAAAGATTGCCAACATAACATAATGACAAGAGATCTCACATACAGACTGCATATCCATCATAAATGTCATGCAGAAGCAATACCTGTCATTCTATCATCTTTCTAGTTTGTAAGGCAATATGTCACAATGCTACCTATTCTTGGCCTTTGTCCACACATTATTCATGGCTTTGTCCATATTCCTTGCTCTAAGAGGTTGAGAGGTATGAATGTCTGTAATAGTGACATCATCGTAAATTGCTTAACATATATTGCAGCATAGTAGTGCAGGTATTAATGTATTCCTGTTTTCCATCCTTTTATCACAGGTAAACATGGAAGTGGTTCTGTGTCCCCTACACCTCCTGATGCCAGTGTCTCATCAGACTTTGATGATGATGGTGGCCAAAAGGAGGCACAGCTGGGGGTTGCAGAGGCTGACTGTGATACAGAGGTTGAAATCCAGCCACCCCCCTCATTATCACTAGACACAGCCAATATGCCTATGCATACCTAATCTACTGAGGCCATAGATACTGGACAGTTGGAGGGTGAGGACATTGACCAGGGAAGTGTGGCTACTACTGCAGCTTCAGTGACTGTTGGCACTCATGAGAGCCAAATTATTGGTCAGGTGCTACACAGGCAGATTGATAGGGGTGCCCAGAATAGGCCTGCTGTCTCTCCCCAACCTGTTGCAGATGTCTCATACTTGTCACTCAACATATGTTTAGGGCCATCATGGAGGCACAGGCATGTTCAGAAAGGATCTCCAGGAGATTGCTCAGAATTATAGATGCAATACAGTCTGACATCCATGACTGCCTCCATTGTGTTGTTGATTCCCTGGACCGGTTGAATGACACTTTGGAACTGGATATGTCTGTGAGAGAGTGCAGTGTATCTGTCATGGAATCCATATTGTCTGTGATGGAACACATGTTGGGAGAGGAGTGTCAGTCTCATGGATGTAGGTCAGCAACTATATCTACTGAGAGACAACTTGGCCGTGCCCAATCACACTTATATAGTAGCTATGCATCACTTCTCCAGCAGGGATGAAGGTAGCACATCCAGCAGACATCGGTCCCCTTCAAGTAGTAGCACAGCATCTGACCTTGAGTGTGGAGGTGCCAGTGCAACTGGCACAACCATTTCTCATGCTTGGGGTGGAGATGATGAAATGTCAGCTCTACCATGCATGGCTCACAGCTGTCTAACATATAGACATGTAGGGCTAGCACTGAGCTTGGTTGTGTTCATGCAGACACTCACACACCAACGTAGCATCATTAAGGGCACCTACAAACACACATTTAAATGCTCCATCTTGCCTGCTTCCCTCACACACACAAGCACACACACACACACACACACACACACACACACACACACACACACACACACACACACACACACACACACACACACTCAACAGTCTTTTTGTCAGCCTAGGCCTCCTGCACCCCCACACAACACCCTGTGCAATTGATAATATCTGTACCACATCCCTCTCATCTATCTTTTGGATTCAGGGATACTAAATCTATGTGTCTAATGTACAGGGTAACTACATATATTAATATGATGTTATTACCTCCATTTGTGCTGTTGAACTGATAATTGCACCTGTCATTTAGATTATACATAACCCTTTATATAGTTGTTAGCATAATAATTTAATAATAATTCATGTACTATATAGTGGATGCTTTTGTAGGGACTGTGAAGTCAGACAGTTACATGTATCTCATTAATATATCTAACTTTCTCATTAAGGATTGTTTAGTACAGACATATGGGTGCACATCTAAAGTCAGCCCATCAGATTCAGAGCTCAGTACTATATGTCAGCACTGAAGACAAATCTCATCAGAACAGTAATACTGTATGATGTTCCTTTTTGCATGTAATACTGTATGATGTTCCTTTTTGCATGTACATCAACATAGGTTCCAAGGTTCATAGGATGTGAATAGGATATGGACCTGATGGTGTTTAGAAGCACAGCCATTACATCACAGTATTTAAAGGCAGATATAATGCATGGCCAAGGTTTTTCTAGCAAGGACAACCCCTGTTCAGGAGAGAAGCAACAGTGATCCATGGCAAATATCTTTTCACATCAAGTCATCCAACCTGTACTTCAACAAAGTAATGGAAGTGCTCTGCTTGACATGGATTTGAAGCCTACTGCAGAGGAGGGACAACATTTGAGAGGTGTATCTCTACTGTATGTCCTGTATATGTCATAGTGCACATTGAGGTCCCAGGAGCAGGTAACTGGTATCCCACATTACTTATTCGTGTATAGCATTGTCATCCCATTTTGGCCACAGATAGCCCTATAATGCATACATAATCCACCTCAAAGCTATCTATATGATACTGCATACAGTGACAGCTATGTCAGTCTGCCCACAAAAAGCATGTGTTGGAGACCCTATGATATTTTATTACTCAGACATGTCTGAGGTCTGTCAAGTTGGTACAGGTGTCTGGTTCAATACATATCAAAGGAAGGATTATATTCATTAACACGTCCAATGAGGAATAAGTATAGGGGATTGCTAACATATATTGCTATTGATGTGATGCCATTGCTAATCAGATGTAGAATGTCTACCTCCCCACAGTGGATCCAGGTTGCAGGTGACATGTGTACCAAGGTCTATCAATCCAGAAGTGGGGAATATTGTTCTGATGGTTAGTTATTTCATAGGTTCATAGGTTGGTACTGGGCTATCTGCCCAAAGGCATATATTATCCCAGCCATGTTGTGCAGTATTCACCGCCCCTTTAGTAGTTCCCTAGACCCTTGTACTAGCAGCTAGTACCCTTGGCCCCTATCTAGTAGTGCTGTTGGTGTGATCCCCAGTGTGAACTTTCTGTTACCCATCCACTCATCAAGGTTCCTCTTGAAGAGTGATAGTGAGGGGCTCTGTCTTATGTAGATCGGGACCCTGTTCCATAGTAAGGGAAGTCTCCGTGAAGGGAATCTATCCCTCCAGCATGTTCTATTCATTGTTGTGTTGAGGTTTATATCCCTAGAGTGTATAGCTCGAGTAGATTTGGTTTTGCTAAGATGGAGCATGTTCAAGAATTCTGGGTTGGACATGGCTCTGTACGTTAGACAGAGATCGCCTCTGAGAAGGCTGTATGCAACAGAGAACAGTCTTATCTTTTTCAATCGTGCTGCATAGGGCAACTGTTTGAGGCCAGTAATTCTCTTGGTTAGGTACCTTTGTGGTCTCTCCAGCTGCTGGAGATGTCTAGCCAGGTACATTCCAATTGGTGCACTGTACTCAACAATGGGTCTGATGAGGGAAGAGTAGAGGGGCACCATTACATCCTTAGATCTTGATGCGAACCCTTTTGTGATCAGATAGGTCACATAGAAGGATTTTCTAACCACTTTGGCAACATGGTTATCAAAGAAAAGCTGACCATCTACTTGGGTCCCTAGATCCCTTATTTCTTCTTCAGATTTCAGGGAATTACCTTCTATGTTGTAGTTTGGAGGTACTCTGTTTTTTCCAAAGGGGATTACTACACATTTTTTTTGCATTTAGCTTGAGACCATGGCTTTGACACTATGCATCAGTCTCATTTAGGCCCTTCTGGAGGATCTCCATGTCAGCCGGAGACTCTATTATAGCACCCAGTTTGCAGTCGTCCGCAAACTTAGTCAGCCACAGCCCTTCCATGCTTGCCTGTACTTCTGAGAAGTATATGCCAAACAGGAGGGGCCCCAGGACAGCACCCTGAGGCACACCACTCATTACTGGTCTGGATTTGGACATAGATCCCTCTACTCTTACTTTAAGGGATCTGTCTGATAGCCAGTTTGCGATCCATCTTGTGACGCAAGGGTTTATGCCCAGGCTGGTGAGCTTATCAATAATACCTGAATGAGGAATAGTGTCAAATGCTTTAGCAAGGTCAAGGTAAGCCGTGTGTACCTCCTTTCCCTTATCTATAGCCTGAGTAACTGTCTCAAAGAAATCCACCAGGTTGAGGAGGCATGATTTGCCCTTGACAAAGCCGAACTGTGTGGGGTCCAGTGACTGGAGGTTCCCAATCTCTCCATTTATGAGTTCCATAATGATTTGCTCCATAGCCTTACAGATCAGACTGGTCAGGCTTATTGGTTGGTAGTTCCCAGGGTCAGTTGTGGCCCCACTCTTGTGTAGCAGGGCCACCATTGCCGTGCGCCATTCTATGGGTACATATCCTGTGGAGAGGCTGAGACTGAACAGGGTATTAAGATGCGGGTTAATTCCTTTTGGAGCTCAAGCAGATGACACAGCCTGGGACACCATCTGGTCCCATGGAGGCAGTGTTTTTAGCTTTAGATAGAGCCTTGTTAACCAACGTATCAGTAATAATTGAACTTACACAATCCCCTAGATTGGTAATAGGCCCTGTAGGTGGTGGTGGTGGTGGTGGGGGGGGGTTTGCACTGAACCTGTCAGTCAAGATGTTGGCAATGTCAGAAGGGTCAGTGTATTTTGTTCCATTTTGTACTAGCTCAGAACAGACCTGAGCGTTGCCATTTAGGTTTTTGTCATAGCTATAGAAGGCCTTATGGTTATCCTTGGCATCCTTGGCAACTTTCTTTTTAAAATTAGCTTTAGTTGACTTGATGAGGGCCCTCAATTTCTTACTAATGCTGATCAGGGATGATTTTTCTACTTGAGATTTGGCTTTTTTTTTTTGTATAAGTCTCCTCCTTTTATTGTAAAGTTTGCTTATGCCTGGGGTCCACCAGACTGGTTTCTTCTTGCTTGAGGAAGGAGTCTTGGTTTTATTTGGGATAGCACAGTCCATGCAATCCTGAAGATGCATATAGAGTGCCTTGGTGTAGGATTCCGCATCCTGGATATCATTATCCTTCTGCAAGGGAATAGTGAAGCTTTCCACTTCGGATGCAAGTAGTTTGAAGTTTGCTTTGGAAAGGTTTTTGACTATGGTATCTTTGATTGGTGGAGGTGGAGGAGTAAAGATTTCCAGGGTTATCAGTTTGTGGTCGGATCTGACCAAGGAGGGGGTGATAACATAATAAACAGGTACATTTATTATTACCACAGGATATGCTGATTCATTCCTGTGCAGTTCATATAATACCCATGGCTTTGTCAGCAGTCATTGGTGCCACAGTCCCTCTGTTTTGTTCAGGACTTCTGATAAGCATATTCAAACATAAGGGGCCACAGCACTGACACTTCTGTTACCACACAGGTGACATGTCAGCTGCTTGAGGTGAAGTCTCACATTGTGATTGAATGTAGTTGGTCTGTGATCCCATTTGCAAACCAATTGATAGCATATGATTTGACATTCACCTTGGTTAGGTTAGTTTCCCATTGAGAATAAATGGATTGTGATGAAGGCCTTGGTCAAGCTACGATAGGATGTGTGCACAGCTCTGATGTTTTATGTCGCTGGCCACAGTCTTGAATCCCACCAGATTTTGCAACCACAAGACAACCTTGGGAACACCTAACTGCAACACGTCTAGTGTTTAGAGGTTACCTATTTCCCTTTGTCTGAGATGCATGCAAATTGTATCCATTGCCTTACGGCAGAGGTTGCATAAAGTTATGGTTCTATAATTACACTTGTATTGTGCCAATCATCCCTTGTGTGGTTGGAAAATGGTCACTGTATTTCATTCATTGTGGACAAGAGCAGTATTCAGACTGTGGTTGAATATGGTGCCTGGGGAGTAGCTCACTGTTGAAGCAAATAAAGAACACAGGTTGCCATCTTGTCCCATGGAGACTGTGCTCCTAGTCTTGGGGAGGGCAGTGACAACTTTCTCAGTGTAGATACCACATCTTGGAAGTGATGTTGCACACATGGTTTGTACTAGGTGTGGTGGTGGCAGCAGAGACACTTTGAAGTCAAATGTGTCTGCTAGCAGGTTTGTAAATTACACTGGGCCAATGTGTGTGCTACCAAATGCAATTTGTTCCAAATACATCTGAGTTATATCAGTTTGCAGATGTACATGAAGAAAACCATCTGGTTATCCCTGGATATGTTATGTAAAGTCTTAGTATGGTTGCTCTGTATGGGTTCTTGAAGGTGTCTTATTTGTATGTTTATGTTGAGGAGAGTGGCCTTCCACCCCTGGTTTCTCAATGTTGTAATTGTAAACAGCAGCTTCTTTCACTTACTGTATAATGTAGTTATGACATACATACACTGGTATGGTTTGGATTTTCCAGAGTATCTTTATTTGAGCCTATCATGTATGGATGTATACATTTGTGTAGATGTGCGGACAGGGCATCAGGGAGTAAGTTACTATAGTTGTCAATGACCTTTGTTGAATCTGTGTCTTGGAGGTAGTTTAGACCATCCCTTAGCAGTGTATAGTTACCTTGTATGATGATTATAAACCTGACTCCTCCTTTGGGAAGTTCAGTAGCTATATGTACTTTGAAGCATACTGCCTTATGGTTGGATTAACAGTGCAGGCACTACACGTGCTATTACATTGTTCACTCATTGTTGATGTACAGGTCTGGAATATGAGATAACTTTGTGTGGTGTTGCACTCTTTCTTCTGTGGAATTTCAGTTCACAACCTTCAGATAATATTGTGCAGGTAAGTTTGTTGTCCTATAATTATCCCGATCAATAGATGCATACTTTCACTAACTTCTGCCTTGGTTGTTTTGCTCTACTTTAATTGTTCCATTTAGTAATATATAGGCTGTGTGTCCTTGTGTATTTATGGACGGTGACCTATTAATGGTGATAACATTAAGGGGTTTCCTATCCACAGTAGGTTGGACTTAAAATAACTCCATGTAGATATCTTCTCTAAACCGTCTTGAGGCATACTAGTCTTCAATGTAAATTGATACGATACCTTCTGTGGGTGCACACACCTTCCATTTGCTGTGTGGATGTTTGGAAGGCATTGTAGCCTTGCAAGGGCAAAGTAAATATAGCAGCCTTGAACCGGGTTTCTGTGACTGCACAGACATCAACATCTTCTGTACAAAGAATCCTTACAGAAACTGAGGTTTAAGATGTGAACTCCTAGGGTTAAGCAGCATGGCCCTCACTTTGTTGGAGACATACATTTTCACATTGAGTATCCTGTTTTTGTGACCTTGCCTAATAAAGGGATTATGGTGCAGTAAAGTGGCTTATGTCTGGCAAAGCAGCTTTCTCTATTCTCCATGTCATCCCACACTGACAGGTACTGTATCACCGTACTATGACACATGAAACCTAGGTATGTTCAGTGAATCTGTTGTTCTTTATATAGTGGCATCATCCTAGGTGAGGTTATAATTCTGCTCAAACATAGGGACATACCTGTCTGGGACCCAATTTTAGATAGATCAATTATATATTTGTTCATATATTTCATATAGTCATGTCTTAAGTTGGGCCTACCTAGAAGAAGTATGCTGGAATAAGAGTGGGACTTGCTGTTGAGAGACTTGATTGCATGTGTGCTGTGATGACTACATCTGCCACACAGCTGACACTAAACACATCCTTGTTTAAGCTGTTGAGTGGTGTATCTATACGTCCCACTATATAGTCAAACATTATATGAGAACCGTTGGGATACATGCCCATTGCCTTGAGCACTTTTATGTTGAGACAGTGGTGATGCTATGTCTCATGTGTATTGTCTGCTTGTAGCCTGATTGTGTTTAGGTTCTTTCTGCTGTTTAGGTTAGTTTGTGGGGAGTACCTGTGCATACGATCATTTGTGTTGGGTGCATATTATGAATAGGAGTCAAGGTATGTGAGTAAACAACCTTTCTAGTGTTACTCTTCTGCTAGCTAGAGAGCGCTGATTCCAGAGTCCTGTTATATGCAGATCTGTTGAAATTTGCACTTCAATGAAGTAGGGGATACAGGCCATTCAGTGCACATGAGGCATTATCAGAAACTCATGTCTACTATGCTAGCAGGGGAAGCAGAGAAGAAATGATAGCTGATAATGGGAGTTTTGAACCTGGTATCTGCAAAGAGAATAAAAAAGGAGGGATGCATGTGTTCTGACTGCCATTTTCAGGAGACTAATCTATGGAGTGTACATTATTGGTCTTTAATAAGGTGGATCAATACCTCTGTTATTGATAGGTAAGTGGGTACATTGCTGCCTGCTATGGTCTTTAATAAGGTGGATCAATACCTACGTTATTGATTGGTAAGTGGGTATATTGCTGCCTGTTATACAACAGAGGTTCTGACAGCTAGATCTGCTATGCTACTTAGCAGCAGCCGAATGTATTTGAAAGGAAGTGTATTGACATATCTACATGTATGAGGGCAAAGTGTTACAGCATCTGCACACAATCCAGAGCAAGTAATACAAAGACACATTGTTAAATGATGATGAATATGCTTCACCTCAAAATGAATATGCTTCACCTCAAAAAATCTAGATCCATCAGAGCCACAAGGGCGGGAGACTTAAACCTCGACATGGCTATTAATAGGACGTGCTGGAGGGATAGATTCATCACCCAAAGACTCCCTATGCTGTGGAACAAAATCCCGGTACATGTGAGGCAGAGCACCTCGCTGGCCTTGTTCAAGAGAAATCTTGACAAATGGATGGGAGATTGCAGATATACCCCAGGGATTACCTCAGTGTCACTGCTCGACAGAGGCACAGCAAAATAATGGGTATAGTTCCCCATACTAAAGGGGTGGCGTAAGCCACAAAACGATGGGCTAGGCTTGTAAATGCCCTCGGGCAGATAGCCTAGTATGAACCTATGAACCTATGAACCTATAAAGCCCAACCTGAGTCCAGACACAGTAACCATCAACTAGAAACTTGTACTGTACACCCATTCCATAAGTGCACAGATGAGGTTTCTCCAAACAGAGATGTCATTTTCTTCTACCTATTCTTTTGGACAGTACCATTAGGACTTGCCACTAGAGATGTTCTGCTTCCATTTCTACCCATCCTCTGCATCTTTCTCTGTCACACAAACCACCTTCATGCCCTCTGTCACCACATCCATACACCTTATCTTAGGCCTTCCTATTTTCCTCTTACCTGTCAGCTCCATCCTTAGCATCTTTTCCCCAATATATCCAACATCACCCCTCAGCACATGTCCAAACCAACACAATCCAACTACTCTATCCTCATCTCCAAACCATACAGCCTGAGCTGACATTGTAATATATAGTTAATCCTGTCCATTCCCAACCCACACAGTACAAATCATAACATTTTGTACTATGCCAACACATTATGACTCCTGCCTTTTGTCAGTAGTACCATCTGCAACTTATATGACATAGCTGGTCTCACTACCATCTTGTAGACCCATCAGTTCAGTGTTATTGATAACCATCTGTCAAAGATCACTGCTGACACTCTTCAGCCACTCCACGCTGTATGCTGTCCCTTCTACACCTCTCTTCTACACTCACCATTACTCTGAACTGTTGATCCAGAGTATTTCACATCATATGCATTCGCTAACTGCACTGCCTACATTCTAACCATTCCTCTTGCCTCCCTCTCATTCACACAGATATATTCTGTCTTAGTCCTCCTCCCCAGGATCTGATACATCTGTACCTTACTCGCAATACAGACCACAATATCATCCACAAAAAACACAGTCCAAGGGAACTCCTATGTCATCTAATGTGTCAACCTGTCCATCACAATTGCAAATAGATGTCATGATGTTTGTTCACGCAATAGCAGTAATGTCACTGTTGTCTGTGTTATATAAGATGAGGTGACATCTACCTGTCAGGCCAGTGTGTGACCATGGCCTGGTTGTGACATACACGTATCCAATAATCTAATATAGCTAATGATGACATCAGCAGTGTCTGCTGAGCAAAAAATGACAGTGTCCCTTAGGCTGTGGTAAAATGCTCTGTAACATCCACCAACAGCTCATGCACAAATAAACACACTTGATTGCAGTAAGAATAGAGTCCCTACCTATCTATGTTTATGAAATACAAATCAGAGTACTTAACGCACATGCCACAGCACAAGTCTGAGTCTAACAGAACTGCTGGTGATATTATGGTAGATGACATTAGAAGGTCACATTGGGGACAAGAGTTTGGATGCCTGCCTTGATTGAGTCATTTTCAGGAGACTAATCTATGGAGTGTACATTATGTGGTCTTTAATAAGATGGATCAATACCTCTGTTATTGATAGGTAAGTGGGTACATTGCTGCCTGCTATGGTCTTTAATAAGGTGGATCAATACCTACATTATTGATTGGTAAGTGGGTATATTGCTGCCTGTTATACAACAGAGGTTCTGACAGCTAGATCTGCTATGCTACTTAGCAGCAGCCGAATGTATTTGAAAGGAAGTGTATTGACATTTCTACATGTATGAGGGCAAAGTGTTACAGCATCTGCACACAATCCAGAGCAAGTAATACAAAGACACATTGTTAAAGCCCAACCTGAGTCCAGACACAGTAACCATCAACTAGATAATTGTACTGTACACCCATTCCATAAGTGCACAGATGAGGTTTCTCCAAACAGAGATGTCATTTTCTTCTACCTATTCTTTTGGACAGTACCATTAGGACTTGCCACAGCAGATGTTCTGCTTCCATTTCTACCCATCCTCTGCATCTTTCTCTGTCACACAAACCACCTTCATGCCCTCTGTCACCACATCCATACACCTTATCTTAGGCCTTCCTATTTTCCTCTTACCTGGCAGCTCCATCCTTATCATCTTTTCCCCAATATATCCAACATCACCCCTCAGCACATGTCCAAACCAACACAATCCAACTACTCTATCCTCATCTCCAAACCATACAGCCTGAGCTGACATTGTAATATATAGTTAATCCTGTCCATTCTCAACCCACACAGTACAAATCATAACATTTTGTACTATGCCAACACATTATGACTCCTGCCTTTTGTCAGTAGTACCATCTGCAACTTATATGACATAGCTGGTCTCACTACCATCTTGTAGACCCATCAGTTCAGTGTTATTGATAACCATCTGTCAAAGATCACTGCTGACACTCTTCAGCCACTCCATGCTGTATGCTGTCCCTTCTATACCTCTCTTCCACACTCACCATTACTCTGAACTGTTGATCCAGAGTATTTCACATCATATGCCTTCGTTAACTGCACTTCCTACATTCTAACCATTCCTCTTGCCTCCCTCTCATTCACACAGATATATTCTGTCTTAGTCCTCCTCCCCAGGATCTGATACATCTGTACCTTGCTCTCAATACAGACCACAATATCATCCACAAAAAACACAGTCCAAGGGAACTCCTATGTCATCTAATGTGTCAACCTGTCCATCACAATTGAAAATAGATGTCATGATGTTTGTTCATGCAATAGCAGTAATGTCACTGTTGTCTGTGTTATATAAGATGGTGACATCTACCTGTCTGTCAGGCCAGTGTGTGACCATGGCCTAGTTGTGACATACACGTATCCAATAATCTAATATAGCTAATGATGACATCAGCAGTGTCTGCTGAGCAAAAAATGACAGTGTCCCTTAGGCTGTGGTAAAATGCTCTGTAACATCCACCAACAGCTCATGCACAAATAAACACACTTGATTGCAGAAAGAATAGAGCCCCTACCTATCTATGTTTATGAACTACAAATCAGAGTACTTAATGCACATGCCACAGCACAATTCTGAGTCTAACAGAACTGCTGGTGATCTTATGGTAGATGACATTAGAAGGTCACATTGGGGACAAGAGTTTGGATGCCTGCCTTGATTGGGTGTTTGTGTCAGCACTAAAATAATGCAAAAATCATGCCATTTGAGAAATGAGTGTGGGATGCATGCTTCCACTTGTGTTTTTGAACATACATGATGCCTGCAGTAAGGATATAATCCCTATCTATCTAGGTTTACAGACTACAGATGAAAGTGCTTAACACACACACACCACAGCACAAGTCTAATTTTACCATGACTGCAGGTGATCTTATGGTAGATGACATCAGCAGGCCACATGGGGGACAAGAGTTTGGAGACCTATCTTGACTGGGTGCTTGTGCAAGCACCAAAACATTGCAAAACCATGCCATTTGAGAACTCAGTGTGGGATACACACTTCCACTTTTTACACACACACACACACACACACACACACACACACACACACACACACACACACACACACACACACACACACACACACACAGTTGACTATAGTACCCCTATCTATCCAGGTTTACATGCTACAGATCAAAATACTTAATGCACGTGCCACAACACAAGGCTGATTTTGACAGTACTGTAAGTGCTCTTATGGCAGATGAAATCAGCAAGCCACATGAGGGACATGAGTTTGGATTCCTGCCTCAACTGGGTGTTTGTGCAAGCACCAAAACAAAGGAAAACCATGCCATTTGTGAAGTCAGATTGGAATACACACTTTTACTTTTGTTCACACTCACACTCACACTCTTCCACACACACACACACACACACACACACACACACACACACACACACACACATGACTGAATTGAGATTAGAACCCCTACTCTTCGAAGTTTATGGGCTACAGATCTGAGTACTTACCATATGTACCACAGTACAAGTCTGGTTTATGTTAGACTACAGGTGATCTTATACTAGATGACATAACTAAGCCATGTGTTTAATAACAGCTTGGGATGCCTGCATAGTCATATTGCTTCATAGTATCATTTGAGGCTAGTAGCCTAGCAGAGAAATACTGTCTAGTAGCTTAGTTGTGTAACAAAAATACCCTTATTGCATCCATTTGTCTGTTTGTGTTTGGATGGTTAAGTCTCAAAAGCACCATTAATTAGCCCTGTCCATGAGGAAGAACACAACATCATATATTACAACTTGTATAGTGGTTGATATATGTGTGTAAAACTCAAAGTGACTCAGGGTTGTTTTGCTTGTCGGTGCCATTGTTGTTGGGGAAAAAAGGGATGGCTTGTCAATATATGTACATATACTTATATTGTGCCCTCAGTTTGTAATGTTTCCACATATAGTCTTAGAGGAAACGTGGTATCTGTGAATGGTAGGACATTGTACCTCTCAACTGTCCAGATATTTGCATAATGTCCAGATGTCTGACTTATATTTTTAGTCTGTTTCACACAATATTGTGGATTTCTAGAAAATCTATGGCAAGTCATTAAGAAATTAGGTCAGTAAATAATGACAGGCATATGAATTTCACATCATATCCTTCAGAAAGTTCATGGTAATGCAACACCTGTTAATCTATCATCTTTCTACATTTGTAAGTGCAATATTTAAAAAGTATCCCTATTTTGGGCCTTTGTCACCCCATTATTTTTCCTTTGTCCTGATTTCCTGCTCTGTATATATAGATCTACTTCACATGATTGAAAACTCAAAATACTGAGTTTTATTTAACTGAGACCACAATACCTAATTTTCAAAATACTGAAAACTCATTTGACTGAGTCTTATAATGAAAGCTTACAATGCTGAATTTCAAAATGTGAATTGCTCACATCTGAGTTTTACTATTATGTAATGTATACCTACTACTACAGCCCACTCCTGTCTCTACTCCAGGCTGGGATTTCCTGATTACTAACAGCAATAATTGAATATATCCGGTGTCCGTGGCTGGCGGTCAGACATAAATCCTTTTTCCTCTTTCACTATTTCTGCACTGCTGTGCTCCACTCAAACCAGCTAAGCCTTATTAAAAAGGTATTAAACATGTAACACATCACACAAATGTGGAATTAAGACAAGACAAAGTTGGAAAAGTATGGGACACAGAGTCACAATCTGTAAAACACAACCTATTGCTAGTACACATCCAAATCTCTACTTATATCAGGATTCACACCCTCAACAGCACTACAGCTTCATCAGATAGGATGGTTACCTTAGACTTTTTGGCCACAGAAGCAGCTTGTCAGAACATGGATCATTCATCACACATCCACCTGCATAACAACGTACACTGTTATACATGAGTTACCAAACACATACATTGTAGTATCAAATATACAGTATTCTCCTGGCAGTATGGGGGATAATAATTGTGACAAACACCCATTTACTGTGTGTTTGGGGGTAGCATAGATGAGTTACTGTTATGGAAGTTACAAGGGGACACCCTTGTTTTGGGTGAGGGGGAACAAACCACATCTGCTGTTAGGATAAAAATATGTCTGAAGTCAGACACTGCAATGTGTAGCATCACTTTCTAACTTCTGTCTTGAATGATGTACCAGTAAAATGCAGTAGGACTGAATGAATGTTTAATGCATGAAGCCTATCAATTACAAATGGACACATGTTAGTAAAATAGTGTCAGTAGTCACATGTTACTTAATTTTCTGTACAAATACATGACTATTTATTTGCATACTGCATTTAAGTTCAGAGATACAAAAGATATGCCATAATACTCTACAAGACTACTAGGTTAAGGACCTAACTTCCAAATGCAGTGGTTGACACAACTGTACATCTGTGCTGACTCTGTCTGATGCAAGCAGTGCACAGCCAATACATGGATTGGTATGGGGTCATGTGAGTTGACTGGCATCATTTTAATGTATGCATGTAAGCAGGAGAAAGTTATTAGTCCCTAGGTCTTGTTGTCTCCTATCCAAAGCAAGGGCATACTGAGCATGCCTACATCTGCCTACAGGAACAGCAGCTGGGGGTTCCTCCTCTGAGGTTTCCTGTGACTGTGTTGACCTAGGCATTGGTAGGAGATGTGGGTTCTTTCCCCTTGCTGATCCTACTGCAGCTGTTTCCACAGTATCAGATTGTGGAGCATAGCACATACTGTATATATTTGTGTGTATGTGCATTTAGTATACTGCAAGGCTCCACCAGATATATCTAGGCACTGGAACCATGACTTCAGAAGCCCAAACACATGCTCTATGATGTTCCTAGTTTGTGTATGTGTGCTTCATTATGGTATTTTTACATGGGTGGGTGTGCAATGGCCCAGTGAAATGTCCCCATAGCAAACATCTGGTACAGCTGTGATGTGTAACAGATATTGGAGTCAGGATATCTGCCAAGGTTGTCAGCACACACATTCAAGATAATCCCCTGGGCATTGCACACAACTTGGCAGTTGATGGAGTGGTATCAGTTGCAGTTAATGTAGATTCCACCGTGCACACCAGGTGGTGCCTTGATGTGTAAATGAGTACAATCTATGCAACCAGTATCAGGGTAGTGTGCTACATTGTAGAATGGTTGCATATTTCTGGCCATCTCCTCAAGGGAAAGCAGAAATATGTGCTCAGTGGCATGTAGGAGCATAGCATCCAGTAATTGTTGGAGTATCCTGGATGTTGATGCATGTGACACCCTCATCATGTCCACAGTTGGTCTTTGAAAAGTACCTGTAGCTAATAGCTTAAGGGCTATAAATACCTTAGTTTCCATTGGGATGGGATCCCCTCAGTTAACTCTCACTCTGAGTAGGATGGCAGAGCACACAGCGATCTTGTAATAAGTTCCTGTCCACCCTGTAGCGCTCTACAATCTCCAGCTCATGTAGCTCCTGGAAGGTTACCCTGGACCTGAACACTCTTCTCCTTCTTGGCCTAGGCCTGCTGTCAGCAGCACCAGCAGCACTGACTTCAGCATCTAGCACATACATTTGTAAGTCTCTACTCCAATTCTACTCCAATAATCTTGAAGTATCGAGCGAAAATCATAATGTAGGCTGTATGCATACTTTATGCATTTCTTGAGGAGTCCACCATGTGGGATTGGCAAATTAAGATGGAATGTACCTGTATAGGATATAATTAACATGATTTAAAGGTCCTGCTTCAGTGTGCAGTAGTGTGCTGTGCACACTGGCATGCAGCAGAGTGCAGCTGTGCATAACTAAGGTAAGGCATGTAAAAGTTTCATATTTTCAGCCCTGTTGTCATGAAATGTACAGAAAATGCTAATTACTGCTAATTACACTTCATTTCTATAAGCTGCAATGTCACAAAATTATGAGTAGAGTTGCCAAACCTTGTACTGGACACCAATACCTAACACCTATTGCCACAAGAGTAGTTATGCAAAGTCTCATAACTTGAGGATATTAGCAGAGTGCAGCCCTGGTTTGCATGATGCCAATCAGTGCTCAGCACTATTGATAGAACACATTTGGTTTCTGTTTTGGAATGTCTAGCTCATGTCTGATACGTAGGTGGTCTGGTCACACAAACAAGGTATGCATTTCCAAAACTGTTTGTGCCAAGCAGCGCACTGCACAAACACATGCAATACACCTCAAAAAAACAACAACGTTAGCTGACACAACCCCTGATGGTATCAACATCTATGGCAAACATAAACACTGTGTAGGCGCTTACACAAAGGGAACATCCCTACTCAGTTATTGCTTTTGGTAATGCACCAAATCCATTGATTTTTGCATTCATTTGCATAATAACTGTGCTGACAGCCAGGAATTTACATGGTTATTAGATGTGTAAGCTGGGCAACAGCAAGGGAGCATGATTTTAAGACACAAGGCAGGGTATTACTCTACCTATTGTGACACTTTTATACCCCTCTTTTCAATGATGTTTATATTATTCATAGTTAAAACATTTTGCAGCAAGCAGCACACTGTGCAAACATGTGGTAAAAAATATTTTAAATGTATACCAATCTGACATACCCTTCTGATGCTTTCCAACATACACAGTGTATACATAGCCGTTTATATGTGTAGTGTTACCTTTTCATGGGCATTCTGTCCATATTTCTGGACTTTTACATGCCCTTGCTCCATGTAGACTCCTGTACATGGAAAATTTCTACATACACTACCAACACAGACACAGAGTCTACACGGTTGTGTTTAAGTTGTTGATTCACTCCACCTTATAGTTTCACTTTGTTAGCATACATTTCAGCTACTAATGCTGAAATTTGAATTCCACTGAAGTTTCTGGTATTGCGCATGAATGCACATGATTGCACATTGCTACACAGAGTTTACAGACTCTAAAACTTGCTGCACCCATGTTTGCATCTCACCATGACATGCACATGGATAAAGATGACTGTGTAAGCTTTATTGAATTTGCACATTTCATGGTTGGATTTTTCCTGTGTGACCATGCTCACCTGTACTTCATCTGATCCCCCGCAGGCTTGAATGTGATATGGTAAGCCACATTCTTGACAGCTGCATGCAAAAATGAATTTAGTACAGCTGTAGAAAATGGGTGGTAAGCTAAAGTAAAATATAACTGTTTTCACAGGATATATTTGAAAGCAGGAGCACGCTTACACTTGTCTTTCATTAAAACACACCAAAATGTACTTGGGTCGTCAGCTGGAAGATAGTTCTGCTTTTGTTTATTTATTTACTTATTTATATATTTTTGTAACAAACTTAAATAAGAAAATTTGTGTATGAAAACAAATCTAGAGTAAGGTTTTAACTAATGTAAGCAATTATTAAAACCTTAAACCAGCAATGAGAATCACAAGGAATGTGTGTGTTTTCTACACGACACAACTTCAAGGTAAGGACATGGCATCCAGATCTAAGGAGATCGTAGTCCCACTAGAGTCAGGTAAGGACATAGCATCCAGATCTAAGGAGATCGTAGTCCCACTAGAGTCATGTAAGGACATAGCATCCAGATCTAAGGAGATCGTAGTCCCACTAGAGTCAGGTAAGGACATAGCATCCAGATCTAAGGAGATCGTAGTCCCACTAGAGTCAGGTAAGGACATAGCATCCAGATCTAAGGAGATCGTAGTCCCACTAGAGTCAGGTAAGGACATAGCATCCAGATCTAAGGAGATCGTAGTCCCACTAGAGTCAGGTAAGGACATAGCATCCAGATCTAAGGAGATCGTAGTCCCACTAGAGTCAGGTAAGGACATAGCATCCAGATCTAAGGAGATCGTAGTCCCACTAGAGTCAGGTAAGGACATAGCATCCAGATCTAAGGAGATTGTAGTCCCACTAGAGTCAGGTAAGGACATAGCATCCAGATCTAAGGAGATCGTAGTCCCACTAGAGTCAGGTAAGGACATAGCATCCAGATCTAAGGAGATCGTAGTCCCACTAGAGTCAGGTAAGGACATAGCATCCAGATCTAAGGAGATCGTAGTCCCACTAGAGTCAGGTAAGGACATAGCATCCAGATCTAAGGAGATCGTAGTCCCACTAGAGTCAGGTAAGGACATAGCATCCAGATCTAAGGAGATCGTAGTCCCACTAGAGTCAGGTAAGGACATAGCATCCAGATCTAAGGAGATCGTAGTCCCACTAGAGTCAGGTAAGGACATAGCATCCAGATCTAAGGAGATCGTAGTCCCACTAGAGTCAGGTAAGGACATAGCATCCAGATCTAAGGAGATCGTAGTCCCACTAGAGTCAGGTAAGGACATAGCATCCAGATCTAAGGAGATCGTAGTCCCACTAGAGTCAGGTAAGGACATAGCATCCAGATCTAAGGAGATCGTAGTCCCACTAGAGTCAGGTAAGGACATAGCATCCAGATCTAAGGAGATCGTAGTCCCACTAGAGTCAGGTAAGGACATAGCATCCAGATCTAAGGAGATCGTAGTCCCACTAGAGTCAGGTAAGGACATAGCATCCAGATCTAAGGAGATCGTAGTCCCACTAGAGTCAGGTAAGGACATAGCATCCAGATCTAAGGAGATCGTAGTCCCACTAGAGTCAGGTAAGGACATAGCATCCAGATCTAAGGAGATCGTAGTCCCACTAGAGTCAGGTAAGGACATAGCATCCAGATCTAAGGAGATCGTAGTCCCACTAGAGTCAGGTAAGGACATAGCATCCAGATCTAAGGAGATCGTAGTCCCACTAGAGTCAGGTAAGGACATAGCATCCAGATCTAAGGAGATCGTAGTCCCACTAGAGTCAGGTAAGGACATAGCATCCAGATCTAAGGAGATCGTAGTCCCACTAGAGTCAGGTAAGGACATGGCATCCAGATCTAAGGAGATCGTAGTCCCACTAGAGTCAGGTAAGGACATAGCATCCAGATCTAAGGAGATCGTAGTCCCACTAGAGTCAGGTAAGGACATGGCATCCAGATCTAAGGAGATCGTAGTCCCACTAGAGTCAGGTAAGGACATAGCATCCAGATCTAAGGAGATCGTAGTCCCACTAGAGTCAGGTAAGGACATAGCATCCAGATCTAAGGAGATCGTAGTCCCACTAGAGTCAGGTAAGGACATAGCATCCAGATCTAAGGAGATCGTAGTCCCACTAGAGTCAGGTAAGGACATAGCATCCAGATCTAAGGAGATCGTAGTCCCACTAGAGTCAGGTAAGGACATAGCATCCAGATCTAAGGAGATCGTAGTCCCACTAGAGTCAGGTAAGGACATAGCATCCAGATCTAAGGAGATCGTAGTCCCACTAGAGTCAGGTAAGGACATAGCATCCAGATCTAAGGAGATCGTAGTCCCACTAGAGTCAGGTAAGGACATAGCATCCAGATCTAAGGAGATCGTAGTCCCACTAGAGTCAGGTAAGGACATAGCATCCAGATCTAAGGAGATCGTAGTCCCACTAGAGTCAGGTAAGGACATAGCATCCAGATCTAAGGAGATCGTAGTCCCACTAGAGTCAGGTAAGGACATAGCATCCAGATCTAAGGAGATCGTAGTCCCACTAGAGTCAGGTAAGGACATAGCATCCAGATCTAAGGAGATCGTAGTCCCACTAGAGTCAGGTAAGGACATAGCATCCAGATCTAAGGAGATCGTAGTCCCACTAGAGTCAGGTAAGGACATAGCATCCAGATCTAAGGAGATCGTAGTCCCACTAGAGTCAGGTAAGGACATAGCATCCAGATCTAAGGAGATCGTAGTCCCACTAGAGTCAGGTAAGGACATAGCATCCAGATCTAAGGAGATCGTAGTCCCACTAGAGTCAGGTAAGGACATAGCATCCAGATCTAAGGAGATCGTAGTCCCACTAGAGTCAGGTAAGGACATAGCATCCAGATCTAAGGAGATCGTAGTCCCACTAGAGTCAGGTAAGGACATAGCATCCAGATCTAAGGAGATCGTAGTCCCACTAGAGTCAGGTAAGGACATAGCATCCAGATCTAAGGAGATCGTAGTCCCACTAGAGTCAGGTAAGGACATAGCATCCAGATCTAAGGAGATCGTAGTCCCACTAGAGTCAGGTAAGGACATAGCATCCAGATCTAAGGAGATCGTAGTCCCACTAGAGTCAGGTAAGGACATAGCATCCAGATCTAAGGAGATCGTAGTCCCACTAGAGTCAGGTAAGGACATAGCATCCAGATCTAAGGAGATCGTAGTCCCACTAGAGTCAGGTAAGGACATAGCATCCAGATCTAAGGAGATCGTAGTCCCACTAGAGTCAGGTAAGGACATAGCATCCAGATCTAAGGAGATCGTAGTCCCACTAGAGTCAGGTAAGGACATAGCATCCAGATCTAAGGAGATCGTAGTCCCACTAGAGTCAGGTAAGGACATAGCATCCAGATCTAAGGAGATCGTAGTCCCACTAGAGTCAGGTAAGGACATAGCATCCAGATCTAAGGAGATCGTAGTCCCACTAGAGTCAGGTAAGGACATAGCATCCAGATCTAAGGAGATCGTAGTCCCACTAGAGTCAGGTAAGGACATAGCATCCAGATCTAAGGAGATCGTAGTCCCACTAGAGTCAGGTAAGGACATAGCATCCAGATCTAAGGAGATCGTAGTCCCACTAGAGTCAGGTAAGGACATAGCATCCAGATCTAAGGAGATCGTAGTCCCACTAGAGTCAGGTAAGGACATAGCATCCAGATCTAAGGAGATCGTAGTCCCACTAGAGTCAGGTAAGGACATAGCATCCAGATCTAAGGAGATCGTAGTCCCACTAGAGTCAGGTAAGGACATAGCATCCAGATCTAAGGAGATCGTAGTCCCACTAGAGTCAGGTAAGGACATAGCATCCAGATCTAAGGAGATCGTAGTCCCACTAGAGTCAGGTAAGGACATAGCATCCAGATCTAAGGAGATCGTAGTCCCACTAGAGTCAGGTAAGGACATAGCATCCAGATCTAAGGAGATCGTAGTCCCACTAGAGTCAGGTAAGGACATAGCATCCAGATCTAAGGAGATCGTAGTCCCACTAGAGTCAGGTAAGGACATAGCATCCAGATCTAAGGAGATCGTAGTCCCACTAGAGTCAGGTAAGGACATAGCATCCAGATCTAAGGAGATCGTAGTCCCACTAGAGTCAGGTAAGGACATAGCATCCAGATCTAAGGAGATCGTAGTCCCACTAGAGTCAGGTAAGGACATAGCATCCAGATCTAAGGAGATCGTAGTCCCACTAGAGTCAGGTAAGGACATAGCATCCAGATCTAAGGAGATCGTAGTCCCACTAGAGTCAGGTAAGGACATAGCATCCAGATCTAAGGAGATCGTAGTCCCACTAGAGTCAGGTAAGGACATAGCATCCAGATCTAAGGAGATCGTAGTCCCACTAGAGTCAGGTAAGGACATAGCATCCAGATCTAAGGAGATCGTAGTCCCACTAGAGTCAGGTAAGGACATAGCATCCAGATCTAAGGAGATCGTAGTCCCACTAGAGTCAGGTAAGGACATAGCATCCAGATCTAAGGAGATCGTAGTCCCACTAGAGTCAGGTAAGGACATAGCATCCAGATCTAAGGAGATCGTAGTCCCACTAGAGTCAGGTAAGGACATAGCATCCAGATCTAAGGAGATCGTAGTCCCACTAGAGTCAGGTAAGGACATAGCATCCAGATCTAAGGAGATCGTAGTCCCACTAGAGTCAGGTAAGGACATAGCATCCAGATCTAAGGAGATCGTAGTCCCACTAGAGTCAGGTAAGGACATAGCATCCAGATCTAAGGAGATCGTAGTCCCACTAGAGTCAGGTAAGGACATAGCATCCAGATCTAAGGAGATCGTAGTCCCACTAGAGTCAGGTAAGGACATAGCATCCAGATCTAAGGAGATCGTAGTCCCACTAGAGTCAGGTAAGGACATAGCATCCAGATCTAAGGAGATCGTAGTCCCACTAGAGTCAGGTAAGGACATAGCATCCAGATCTAAGGAGATCGTAGTCCCACTAGAGTCAGGTAAGGACATAGCATCCAGATCTAAGGAGATCGTAGTCCCACTAGAGTCAGGTAAGGACATAGCATCCAGATCTAAGGAGATCGTGAGTCCCACTAGAGTCAGGTAAGGACATAGCATCCAGATCTAAGGAGATCGTAGTCCCACTAGAGTCAGGTAAGGACATAGCATCCAGATCTAAGGAGATCGTAGTCCCACTAGAGTCAGGTAAGGACATAGCATCCAGATCTAAGGAGATCGTAGTCCCACTAGAGTCAGGTAAGGACATAGCATCCAGATCTAAGGATATCGTAGTCCCACTAGAGTCAGGTAAGGACATAGCATCCAGATCTAAGGAGATCGTAGTCCCACTAGAGTCAGGTAAGGACATAGCATCCAGATCTAAGGAGATCGTAGTCCCACTAGAGTCAGGTAAGGACATAGCATCCAGATCTAAGGAGATCGTAGTCCCACTAGAGTCAGGTAAGGACATAGCATCCAGATCTAAGGAGATCGTAGTCCCACTAGAGTCAGGTAAGGACATAGCATCCAGATCTAAGGAGATCGTAGTCCCACTAGAGTCAGGTAAGGACATAGCATCCAGATCTAAGGAGATCGTAGTCCCACTAGAGTCAGGTAAGGACATAGCATCCAGATCTAAGGAGATCGTAGTCCCACTAGAGTCAGGTAAGGACATAGCATCCAGATCTAAGGAGATCGTAGTCCCACTAGAGTCAGGTAAGGACATAGCATCCAGATCTAAGGAGATCGTAGTCCCACTAGAGTCAGGTAAGGACATAGCATCCAGATCTAAGGAGATCGTAGTCCCACTAGAGTCAGGTAAGGACATAGCATCCAGATCTAATGAGATTTCAGTCCCACTAGAGTCAGGTAAGGACATAGCATCCAGATCTAAGGAGATCGTAGTCCCACTAGAGTCAGGTAAGGACATAGCATCCAGATCTAAGGAGATCGTAGTCCCACTAGAGTCAGGTAAGGACATAGCATCCAGATCTAAGGAGATCGTAGTCCCACTAGAGTCAGGTAAGGACATAGCATCCAGATCTAAGGAGATCGTAGTCCCACTAGAGTCAGGTAAGGACATAGCATCCAGATCTAAGGAGATCGTAGTCCCACTAGAGTCAGGTAAGGACATAGCATCCAGATCTAAGGAGATCGTAGTCCCACTAGAGTCAGGTAAGGACATAGCATCCAGATCTAAGGAGATCGTAGTCCCACTAGAGTCAGGTAAGGACATAGCATCCAGATCTAAGGAGATCGT
Source organism: Protopterus annectens (assembly GCF_019279795.1). Classification (NCBI taxonomy): domain Eukaryota; kingdom Metazoa; phylum Chordata; order Ceratodontiformes; family Protopteridae; genus Protopterus; species Protopterus annectens. The sequence goes on along the minus strand of NC_056750.1, from coordinate 829,724,032 downwards.
AGTCCCACTAGAGTCAGGTAAGGACATAGCATCCAGATCTAAGGAGATCGTAGTCCCACTAGAGTCAGGTAAGGACATAGCATCCAGATCTAAGGAGATCGTAGTCCCACTAGAGTCAGGTAAGGACATAGCATCCAGATCTAAGGAGATCGTAGTCCCACTAGAGTCAGGTAAGGACATAGCATCCAGATCTAAGGAGATCGTGGTACCACTAGAGTCAGGTAAGGAGATAGCATCCAGATCTAAGGAGATCGTAGTCCCACTAGAGTCAGGTAAGGACATAGCATCCAGATCTAAGGAGATCGTAGTCCCACTAGAGTCAGGTAAGGACATAGCATCCAGATCTAAGGAGATCGTAGTCCCACTAGAGTCAGGTAAGGACATAGCATCCAGATCTAAGGAGATCGTAGTCCCACTAGAGTCAGGTAAGGACATAGCATCCAGATCTAAGGAGATCGTAGTCCCACTAGAGTCAGGTAAGGACATAGCATCCAGATCTAAGGAGATCGTAGTCCCACTAGAGTCAGGTAAGGACATAGCATCCAGATCTAAGGAGATCGTAGTCCCACTAGAGTCAGGTAAGGACATAGCATCCAGATCTAAGGAGATCGTAGTCCCACTAGAGTCAGGTAAGGACATAGCATCCAGATCTAAGGAGATCGTAGTCCCACTAGAGTCAGGTAAGGACATAGCATCCAGATCTAAGGAGATCGTAGTCCCACTAGAGTCAGGTAAGGACATAGCATCCAGATCTAAGGAGATCGTAGTCCCACTAGAGTCAGGTAAGGACATAGCATCCAGATCTAAGGAGATCGTAGTCCCACTAGAGTCAGGTAAGGACATAGCATCCAGATCTAAGGAGATCGTAGTCCCACTAGAGTCAGGTAAGGACATAGCATCCAGATCTAAGGAGATCGTAGTCCCACTAGAGTCAGGTAAGGACATAGCATCCAGATCTAAGGAGATCGTAGTCCCACTAGAGTCAGGTAAGGACATAGCATCCAGATCTAAGGAGATCGTAGTCCCACTAGAGTCAGGTAAGGACATAGCATCCAGATCTAAGGAGATCGTAGTCCCACTAGAGTCAGGTAAGGACATAGCATCCAGATCTAAGGAGATCGTAGTCCCACTAGAGTCAGGTAAGGACATAGCATCCAGATCTAAGGAGATCGTAGTCCCACTAGAGTCAGGTAAGGACATAGCATCCAGATCTAAGGAGATCGTAGTCCCACTAGAGTCAGGTAAGGACATAGCATCCAGATCTAAGGAGATCGTAGTCCCACTAGAGTCAGGTAAGGACATAGCATCCAGATCTAAGGAGATCGTAGTCCCACTAGAGTCAGGTAAGGACATAGCATCCAGATCTAAGGAGATCGTAGTCCCACTAGAGTCAGGTAAGGACATAGCATCCAGATCTAAGGAGATCGTAGTCCCACTAGAGTCAGGTAAGGACATAGCATCCAGATCTAAGGAGATCGTAGTCCCACTAGAGTCAGGTAAGGACATAGCATCCAGATCTAAGGAGATCGTAGTCCCACTAGAGTCAGGTAAGGACATAGCATCCAGATCTAAGGAGATCGTAGTCCCACTAGAGTCAGGTAAGGACATAGCATCCAGATCTAAGGAGATCGTAGTCCCACTAGAGTCAGGTAAGGACATAGCATCCAGATCTAAGGAGATCGTAGTCCCACTAGAGTCAGGTAAGGACATAGCATCCAGATCTAAGGAGATCGTAGTCCCACTAGAGTCAGGTAAGGACATAGCATCCAGATCTAAGGAGATCGTAGTCCCACTAGAGTCAGGTAAGGACATAGCATCCAGATCTAAGGAGATCGTAGTCCCACTAGAGTCAGGTAAGGACATAGCATCCAGATCTAAGGAGATCGTAGTCCCACTAGAGTCAGGTAAGGACATAGCATCCAGATCTAAGGAGATCGTAGTCCCACTAGAGTCAGGTAAGGACATAGCATCCAGATCTAAGGAGATCGTAGTCCCACTAGAGTCAGGTAAGGACATAGCATCCAGATCTAAGGAGATCGTAGTCCCACTAGAGTCAGGTAAGGACATAGCATCCAGATCTAAGGAGATCGTAGTCCCACTAGAGTCAGGTAAGGACATAGCATCCAGATCTAAGGAGATCGTAGTCCCACTAGAGTCAGGTAAGGACATAGCATCCAGATCTAAGGAGATCGTAGTCCCACTAGAGTCAGGTAAGGACATAGCATCCAGATCTAAGGAGATCGTAGTCCCACTAGAGTCAGGTAAGGACATAGCATCCAGATCTAAGGAGATCGTAGTCCCACTAGAGTCAGGTAAGGACATAGCATCCAGATCTAAGGAGATCGTAGTCCCACTAGAGTCAGGTAAGGACATAGCATCCAGATCTAAGGAGATCGTAGTCCCACTAGAGTCAGGTAAGGACATAGCATCCAGATCTAAGGAGATCGTAGTCCCACTAGAGTCAGGTAAGGACATAGCATCCAGATCTAAGGAGATCGTAGTCCCACTAGAGTCAGGTAAGGACATAGCATCCAGATCTAAGGAGATCGTAGTCCCACTAGAGTCAGGTAAGGACATAGCATCCAGATCTAAGGAGATCGTAGTCCCACTAGAGTCAGGTAAGGACATAGCATCCAGATCTAAGGAGATCGTAGTCCCACTAGAGTCAGGTAAGGACATAGCATCCAGATCTAAGGAGATCTGAGTCCCACTAGAGTCAGGTAAGGACATAGCATCCAGATCTAAGGAGATCGTAGTCCCACTAGAGTCAGGTAAGGACATAGCATCCAGATCTAAGGAGATCGTAGTCCCACTAGAGTCAGGTAAGGACATAGCATCCAGATCTAAGGAGATCGTAGTCCCACTAGAGTCAGGTAAGGACATAGCATCCAGATCTAAGGAGATCGTAGTCCCACTAGAGTCAGGTAAGGACATAGCATCCAGATCTAAGGAGATCGTAGTCCCACTAGAGTCAGGTAAGGACATAGCATCCAGATCTAAGGAGATCGTAGTCCCACTAGAGTCAGGTAAGGACATAGCATCCAGATCTAAGGAGATCGTAGTCCCACTAGAGTCAGGTAAGGACATAGCATCCAGATCTAAGGAGATCGTAGTCCCACTAGAGTCAGGTAAGGACATAGCATCCAGATCTAAGGAGATCGTAGTCCCACTAGAGTCAGGTAAGGACATAGCATCCAGATCTAAGGAGATCGTAGTCCCACTAGAGTCAGGTAAGGACATAGCATCCAGATCTAAGGAGATCGTAGTCCCACTAGAGTCAGGTAAGGACATAGCATCCAGATCTAAGGAGATCGTAGTCCCACTAGAGTCAGGTAAGGACATAGCATCCAGATCTAAGGAGATCGTAGTCCCACTAGAGTCAGGTAAGGACATAGCATCCAGATCTAAGGAGATCGTAGTCCCACTAGAGTCAGGTAAGGACATAGCATCCAGATCTAAGGAGATCGTAGTCCCACTAGAGTCAGGTAAGGACATAGCATCCAGATCTAAGGAGATCGTAGTCCCACTAGAGTCAGGTAAGGACATAGCATCCAGATCTAAGGAGATCGTAGTCCCACTAGAGTCAGGTAAGGACATAGCATCCAGATCTAAGGAGATCGTAGTCCCACTAGAGTCAGGTAAGGACATAGCATCCAGATCTAAGGAGATCGTAGTCCCACTAGAGTCAGGTAAGGACATAGCATCCAGATCTAAGGAGATCGTAGTCCCACTAGAGTCAGGTAAGGACATAGCATCCAGATCTAAGGAGATCGTAGTCCCACTAGAGTCAGGTAAGGACATAGCATCCAGATCTAAGGAGATCGTAGTCCCACTAGAGTCAGGTAAGGACATAGCATCCAGATCTAAGGAGATCGTAGTCCCACTAGAGTCAGGTAAGGACATGGCATCCAGATCTAAGGAGATCGTAGTCCCACTAGAGTCAGGTAAGGACATGGCATCCAGATCTAAGGAGATCGTAGTCCCACTAGAGTCAGGTAAGGACATAGCATCCAGATCTAAGGAGATCGTAGTCCCACTAGAGTCAGGTAAGGACATAGCATCCAGATCTAAGGAGATCGTAGTCCCACTAGAGTCAGGTAAGGACATAGCATCCAGATCTAAGGAGATCGTAGTCCCACTAGAGTCAGGTAAGGACATAGCATCCAGATCTAAGGAGATCGTAGTCCCACTAGAGTCAGGTAAGGACATAGCATCCAGATCTAAGGAGATCGTAGTCCCACTAGAGTCAGGTAAGGACATAGCATCCAGATCTAAGGAGATCGTAGTCCCACTAGAGTCAGGTAAGGACATAGCATCCAGATCTAAGGAGATCGTAGTCCCACTAGAGTCAGGTAAGGACATAGCATCCAGATCTAAGGAGATCGTAGTCCCACTAGAGTCAGGTAAGGACATAGCATCCAGATCTAAGGAGATCGTAGTCCCACTAGAGTCAGGTAAGGACATAGCATCCAGATCTAAGGAGATCGTAGTCCCACTAGAGTCAGGTAAGGACATAGCATCCAGATCTAAGGAGATCGTAGTCCCACTAGAGTCAGGTAAGGACATAGCATCCAGATCTAAGGAGATCGTAGTCCCACTAGAGTCAGGTAAGGACATAGCATCCAGATCTAAGGAGATCGTAGTCCCACTAGAGTCAGGTAAGGACATAGCATCCAGATCTAAGGAGATCGTAGTCCCACTAGAGTCAGGTAAGGACATAGCATCCAGATCTAAGGAGATCGTAGTCCCACTAGAGTCAGGTAAGGACATAGCATCCAGATCTAAGGAGATCGTAGTCCCACTAGAGTCAGGTAAGGACATAGCATCCAGATCTAAGGAGATCGTAGTCCCACTAGAGTCAGGTAAGGACATAGCATCCAGATCTAAGGAGATCGTAGTCCCACTAGAGTCAGGTAAGGACATAGCATCCAGATCTAAGGAGATCGTAGTCCCACTAGAGTCAGGTAAGGACATAGCATCCAGATCTAAGGAGATCGTAGTCCCACTAGAGTCAGGTAAGGACATAGCATCCAGATCTAAGGAGATCGTAGTCCCACTAGAGTCAGGTAAGGACATAGCATCCAGATCTAAGGAGATCGTAGTCCCACTAGAGTCAGGTAAGGACATAGCATCCAGATCTAAGGAGATCGTAGTCCCACTAGAGTCAGGTAAGGACATAGCATCCAGATCTAAGGAGATCGTAGTCCCACTAGAGTCAGGTAAGGACATAGCATCCAGATCTAAGGAGATCGTAGTCCCACTAGAGTCAGGTAAGGACATAGCATCCAGATCTAAGGAGATCGTAGTCCCACTAGAGTCAGGTAAGGACATAGCATCCAGATCTAAGGAGATCGTAGTCCCACTAGAGTCAGGTAAGGACATAGCATCCAGATCTAAGGAGATCGTAGTCCCACTAGAGTCAGGTAAGGACATAGCATCCAGATCTAAGGAGATCGTAGTCCCACTAGAGTCAGGTAAGGACATAGCATCCAGATCTAAGGAGATCGTAGTCCCACTAGAGTCAGGTAAGGACATGGCATCCAGATCTAAGGAGATCGTAGTCCCACTAGAGTCAGGTAAGGACATAGCATCCAGATCTAAGGAGATCGTAGTCCCACTAGAGTCAGGTAAGGACATAGCATCCAGATCTAAGGAGATCGTAGTCCCACTAGAGTCAGGTAAGGACATAGCATCCAGATCTAAGGAGATCGTGGTCCCACTAGAGTCAGGTAAGGACATGGCATCCAGATCTAAGGAGATCGTAGTCCCACTAGAGTCAGGTAAGGACATAGCATCCAGATCTAAGGAGATCGTAGTCCCACTAGAGTCAGGTAAGGACATAGCATCCAGATCTAAGGAGATCGTAGTCCCACTAGAGTCAGGTAAGGACATAGCATCCAGATCTAAGGAGATCGTAGTCCCACTAGAGTCAGGTAAGGACATAGCATCCAGATCTAAGGAGATCGTAGTCCCACTAGAGTCAGGTAAGGACATAGCATCCAGATCTAAGGAGATCGTAGTCCCACTAGAGTCAGGTAAGGACATAGCATCCAGATCTAAGGAGATCGTAGTCCCACTAGAGTCAGGTAAGGACATAGCATCCAGATCTAAGGAGATCGTAGTCCCACTAGAGTCAGGTAAGGACATAGCATCCAGATCTAAGGAGATCGTAGTCCCACTAGAGTCAGGTAAGGACATAGCATCCAGATCTAAGGAGATCGTAGTCCCACTAGAGTCAGGTAAGGACATAGCATCCAGATCTAAGGAGATCGTAGTCCCACTAGAGTCAGGTAAGGACATAGCATCCAGATCTAAGGAGATCGTAGTCCCACTAGAGTCAGGTAAGGACATAGCATCCAGATCTAAGGAGATCGTAGTCCCACTAGAGTCAGGTAAGGACATAGCATCCAGATCTAAGGAGATCGTAGTCCCACTAGAGTCAGGTAAGGACATAGCATCCAGATCTAAGGAGATCGTAGTCCCACTAGAGTCAGGTAAGGACATAGCATCCAGATCTAAGGAGATCGTAGTCCCACTAGAGTCAGGTAAGGACATAGCATCCAGATCTAAGGAGATCGTAGTCCCACTAGAGTCAGGTAAGGACATAGCATCCAGATCTAAGGAGATCGGAGTCCCACTAGAGTCAGGTAAGGACATAGCATCCAGATCTAAGGAGATCGTAGTCCCACTAGAGTCAGGTAAGGACATGGCATCCAGATCTAAGGAGATCGTAGTCCCACTAGAGTCAGGTAAGGACATAGCATCCAGATCTAAGGAGATCGTAGTCCCACTAGAGTCAGGTAAGGACATAGCATCCAGATCTAAGGAGATCGTAGTCCCACTAGAGTCAGGTAAGGACATAGCATCCAGATCTAAGGAGATCGTAGTCCCACTAGAGTCAGGTAAGGACATAGCATCCAGATCTAAGGAGATCGTAGTCCCACTAGAGTCAGGTAAGGACATAGCATCCAGATCTAAGGAGATCGTAGTCCCACTAGAGTCAGGTAAGGACATAGCATCCAGATCTAAGGAGATCGTAGTCCCACTAGAGTCAGGTAAGGACATAGCATCCAGATCTAAGGAGATCGTAGTCCCACTAGAGTCAGGTAAGGACATAGCATCCAGATCTAAGGAGATCGTAGTCCCACTAGAGTCAGGTAAGGACATAGCATCCAGATCTAAGGAGATCGTAGTCCCACTAGAGTCAGGTAAGGACATAGCATCCAGATCTAAGGAGATCGTAGTCCCACTAGAGTCAGGTAAGGACATAGCATCCAGATCTAAGGAGATCGTAGTCCCACTAGAGTCAGGTAAGGACATAGCATCCAGATCTAAGGAGATCGTAGTCCCACTAGAGTCAGGTAAGGACATAGCATCCAGATCTAAGGAGATCGTAGTCCCACTAGAGTCAGGTAAGGACATAGCATCCAGATCTAAGGAGATCGTAGTCCCACTAGAGTCAGGTAAGGACATAGCATCCAGATCTAAGGAGATCGTAGTCCCACTAGAGTCAGGTAAGGACATAGCATCCAGATCTAAGGAGATCGTAGTCCCACTAGAGTCAGGTAAGGACATAGCATCCAGATCTAAGGAGATCGTAGTCCCACTAGAGTCAGGTAAGGACATAGCATCCAGATCTAAGGAGATCGTAGTCCCACTAGAGTCAGGTAAGGACATAGCATCCAGATCTAAGGAGATCGTAGTCCCACTAGAGTCAGGTAAGGACATAGCATCCAGATCTAAGGAGATCGTAGTCCCACTAGAGTCAGGTAAGGACATAGCATCCAGATCTAAGGAGATCGTAGTCCCACTAGAGTCAGGTAAGGACATAGCATCCAGATCTAAGGAGATCATAGTCCCACTAGAGTCAGGTAAGGACATAGCATCCAGATCTAAGGAGATCATAGTCCCACTAGAGTCAGTTAAGGACATAGCATCCAGATCTAAGGAGATCGTAGTCCCACTAGAGTCAGGTAAGGACTTAGCATCCAGATCTAAGGAGATTGTAGTCCCACTAGAGTCAGACCAATAATCATGCCCAATACAACCTTCATGATTTAGCTGACCGGGTATTTGAAACAGCTGGAGTTGCCAAAGAGGTTCCTTACTAAAAGAATATACGGTGTAAATAATATGTCCTATGAGGACCACCTCAGTCTGTCCCTGTATTCAGTCTCCTACAGATAACTGAGGGTTGATCTATTCATAACTTACAAGGTATTTTCCACTCCAGCCCTAATGGGTCTTCACAAAACAAGCAGAACAAAAATTACTGAAATTAAAGGATCTAAATCTCATCTGTGACATATACAAAACATGCTTCTCTGGAATCTATTCCCTATTCATGTGATGCAGGGCTCTACCCTTAGTCTATTTAAATGGAATTTGTACCAATAAATGGGAACTAACAAATTCACACCTGCTTGTTGTCAATGTCTGTTATAGGTAGGGGCAGCTTGTAGATGCCCTAAGGCACAGGAATATACAAAAGTTATTCTAGTCTGTGGGCATTGATAAACAGTAAAATATGGACATGAATTGCTAGGCTTAAAAGGCTATAGGGCTATTAGTGTAGTAACGCCTTATGAGACTGTGACCCTATAATCCTACTAGTTTAGCTGCTAAAGAAGAAGTTGTCATGGGAAAAATAAAAAGAAAATGTTAATTGCAATCATACAATAAAATGAATTATGTAGCTTACATAAAGAAATAAATTAAGCTTAAAAGGGTACGAGCATATGTGGCTTTAGCTGAGCTGCTCTTCCCTAATGTTGAAGAGTTTATTTCTTCTAAATTAATTCAAAAACAGTTATGAAAATGTCTTTGAACACTTGAAACGTGTAGGGAGAATAGCTATGATGTAAACTCTAAGGCAAAATGGTGGGTGCACATATAACCCCCCCAACACACACACACACACACACACACACACACACACACACACACACACACACACACACACACACACACACACACACACACACACACACACGTAGGATTTTTCTTTCCCTCTACTGAAAAGAATAGCATTATATACAGATCATCATCTGCATTATTTACAAAAATGTGACACATAAAAGACACATAATACTATTTAGCTATTCCAACCTAATAGATTGTAGGAGGGAAAATTCCTTAAAAGAGGGTTTCTAATTAGGATGCACAGTTTAAAAAAAAATCAAAACATACGCTGTGCCATTTTTGTAAAATAAAGCATTGGTTCTATGTCTAACATTATACTCAACATCAAAGTTAGTTCTTAAGTGTATTCCCAATGAGAGATAACTGAAACGTTGGTGGCAATAAGCACAGGGCAAAATTAAGCTGCATCAGTAATGCTTATTTTAGTGTGTATAACACCGATGTATGCTGCAGGACTTACCTGTTAAAAAACAAAAGAGGTAGAAAACTGGGCAACAGAATCTTTGGAGAAATGGTTTGGATTATTTATTTTAGAGTTACACAGACAGTATTGTATTTTGAGGTTATGCATCATTAAAAAAAGTCTTACTTATTTCATTGATTACAAATTTTCCATTTTAGGACCTTAATTCCAAGAAGATTCCTTACTCTCATTCATAATCTTAAATTGTAATGAAATCTGTTATTGCCTGAAATATATTTCTTTTAAAGTATAATGAATGTGTTTCAGTCAGTCAGTGGTCAGCTAATGAACAAATTATTTCTGCACCTTCCATTTCTGGTATTACTGACTCAAACCTCCATGCTTTATACACATTTTCAGTCTGTGTGGATTCTAAAGCCCCATCTTACTGGTTTTCAGCTTCCCAAATGTGAACATTTCCATCCTGTTTACTTGGTGCTGTTATTTGTATTTCAAGGGCCATCATGGTTAGAAACTGAAAAAATACTTTTTGTCTTGTTATAAAGTTCTACAAATTCCAAACTTGTCAGCAGCATCATTAGTACCTGTCCATCATTTCATATTTCCTTAGCTCTAGATGTCGTAGTGGGGCATTGTTTTCTTTCTGTCCATAATGCACTTTGAGGACAGAGTTGATAAGATTGATTCATCCTAGTCTTGCCTGCCAGGTTACAATTCTATTCACCTAGAATAGAATCAATGAGACATACTATTAAGCTGGAGAACCTTAAGTAAAAGTGTTGGTTTCCAGTGACTCTTGTACTACAACTGTTCCCTAAAAATGCATTACGTAGTCTGTGAAAAGTTCTTATAGATGTTTAAAGAAAATAATGATATAACATATCATTTTAAAAGGGTAATTGTATAAGTCTTAGGTCCTGTTTTTCTTTCACCCTCCTTCCATGAGTCTACCATAGTATTATATTTCCTGAATTACAGACTTTAGATCATTACAGAAATTGCTGTCAGTACTTATCTTCACACTACAAAAGGCTCAATAGGTTAGGGCTCCAGCAGTGAGAATAAATGCAAATATAAATCAAAGAACACAGAAATGCGATCATGTTAGATATGAAATAACAATGAGAAGAGCTACTAATTCAGTCTATTTGTGTTTTTCATTGGCAAGAGACTTTCAAATGTAATGGATAAACTGATGTGAGAACAAGGGAGATAATTTGCTAAAAAATATGAGATTTCTTTTAGCACCATCAATGTATGCACTGTAGAACCTGACTAACAGAGGAATATCACAGAAGAGGTAAAATGACTGCTTCATGCTTTTTAGTAAGTGGAATAATGGGGATCTTACTGTAGGTAAAGAAAATGTTGAGTTTAGGCTGTAGTAGTTCTTTAGTTCCCGTGAAATATTCCTGACTCTATCTACTATCATTTTTGCATTATTTTTTTCTGAGAAATGCCACTAGTTCATGGTGTTTCTACTTTGCACACAGCCAATGTCTGAAGTCAGCATTTATATATCAGTCTAGTATCTTAGTTAATAAGTCGAAAAGTAAAATTAAAACCAAATAAATAAACATAGAAGCTATAAAGTTATCCTTCCTAAATCTCTGTCAAAAAGGAGATCAAATAATTATATGGATACTTCTTCTTCTGGCTTTTTCCCAGTTAGGGGTCACCACAGCAGATCATCTGTCCGTTCATGATTGGCAGTGGAGTTTTACAGTGTCAAGTTGCCATCCCGGCGCCCAACCTTCCCCAAAAGGCACACACATGCACACACTCACACCTAGGGCCAATTTGGAGTGTCCAATCCACCTACTGCATGCCTTTGGGGTGTGGGAGGAAACTGGAGCACCCGGAGAAAACCCACATGACCACAGGGAGGACATGCAGACTCCGCACAGAAGGTACCCCAGCTGAGAATCGAACCAGAGAACCCCTTGCTGTGAGGCGGCAATGCTAACCGCTGCACCAATGTGGCCGCCCCAAATAATTATATGGATACTGATTAGATTATATCCCAGGATCCAGTGCTACGCATTGCAGTACCTACACTTACTAGATTGTCCCCAGGATTCAATAAAAGCCATGTAGGCTCTGTGTAGCATCTACATAGAATGTACCTGTGCACACAGCCACAGTTCCCCCTTGGCAGAGCACCATGCATATTAATCTTGGCTCGCTGCCGATGGAGATCACAGTAATGTGGACATTGAATCCATGTAAGTGGTAGTGCAGAGGTTATCCCGTAGTTATTGATTGCCCCGGAAATTCCTGGACAGACGTTATGCACAGGATAAGAATCCTTGTAATGTACTCTGCTGTTGTATAAATATGTTTGAATTATTTTTTTTTATTTATTTTATTTATTTATTTTTTTTTAATTTCCATTTGTGCGGAGCGGTGCTTAGAATTGCTAAGCTGGGCTTACACATACACAACTTACACCTGCCAGACATCTAAAAATAGAAACCAGATATAATTAGTTTACATTTTTTTTAATTGTCATTTGCGCACTGTGGCATGGTGCTTAACAACACTAACAGGCACTTTAGTATATGTGAAGGTATAGTAGCTCTCTCACTATCTAAGTAGCTAAATAGGTTGAATCATAGCCTAAAGTGTAGTAAGTCCTGAATTTAAATCCTGAGTAGTCTTACCTTTTTAAATTTCATGCAGTGAAAATGTGTGAGGTGACCAAAAGTGCAGTTTAATAAAAAACAAAGTTGTTACATTTGGAAAAGCTGCGCGATGCTAAGCACCCCTTAAACATGGTTAATGGCTGTTCTTCTTTGCACATTGCTAAGCTCTGCTGAAACACAGTTGTATGAGTTTGAGTGATGCTTAGCTCTGTTAAAATGGTTTGTCTAATAGTAAGCAACATGGTGCTTTCTTGAATGTTACAGTATGATGTGTAAGGGTGGGAATGCAGTCTATATTAAGGCCAATAGGCTGGAACTCTAAACCATTCATTAAAGTCCATAATAGCCTGCTGAGATGCCTGGTGGTGTTGGTGAGGGAGAGCACTTTTGGGTGCAGAGGTGGGGTGTGCAAAAGTTGAGAGTGTTTGTGGGACTTCTGGTGACCAACTATGAACCCCAGCTGCTGCAGGGAGATTACCGGGTTTCAGAATGTAAAGCTGAAGCTCGGGATTGGTTGGCCAGGTATCTTACCCATGTTACTGGTATTCCCTGCACTGGTGAGCAGTGCCATCACCACTATGATAAGTTGAAGCAGAGGAAGAGGGGAACTTTGGACTCCTGGGTCCACGATGCTTGGGCTGGCAGACACCACAGATATGTAAGTAAGTTTGCTATTGCTTTACTAATATACAAGCTGAATCCATGCAAAACTGGTATGCATAATGGTTTGCTTCTGTTCCAACAGCTGTAGCTGAACTGGATCACAATGTCCAGTGTCATGCAGAGTGCCTGGCCAGGATGAGGTGTGAGTGTGGTAGTTAGGGAAAACTGTTGATAAATGTAGTGCAATAACCATAGTAAGGTTCAGGGCTATCTTCTGGCCAGTTTGAGTCAAATAATGTTCTCTATTCCTCCCACTCCAGGAACAAAGTATATGGGTAAGGTGGCTCACATTCTGGACAAATATCCATGTGTATAAGTGGCAGAGTCTAAGGAACAATAACAAAGCAGGATTGTGCTTTGATAAGTAATGTGTGCAAATAACTGCAGTACAGCTATATTCACTGCATGTGTTCTAATCTGACTCCAGCCAACTATAAAAAGGAAATTAATAAAGAATGCAGAAATAATTTCCTGATAAGTGAAGGGCACTACCCACAGTAAGGTTTAGGGCTCTCTTCTGGCCAGTTTGAGTAAAATAATGCTCTCTATTCCTCCACTCCAGGAACAAAGTATATGGGTAAGGTAGTTGGGCAGATATGTGTAAGTGACAGATTCTAAGGAACAATAACAATGAAGTTTAAAGCAGGATTGTGCTTTGATAAGTAATATGTTCAAATAACTGCAGTAGTGATGTATTCACTGCATGCCTGTTCTAATCTGACTCCCGTCAATTGTTAAATTAATTGCACATGTCCCCTGGATTCATATCTTAAGGGTTCTACTTCCATGCCAACCAACTAAGACATACCTGGCTGTCTAGTCTACTTAATATTCACAAACATACCTCTCAACTGTCATGATTTTTCATAATGTAATGACAACTGCCTATCTGTCTGGTCCTTGATTAGCAGATAAATGATTACATGGAAAGCAATTTATTTGCGAATCCATTTACAGAACACCTTGGTAATAATGTATGAGCACAGTATGTGAAACAGTTTCCTGTAGCTGTGTACCTGCATTTGTTAGTGCTTGGCCCATACTGTCCCATGCTTGTACATGCAACATCACCTATACAAGAATCAGAGTCACTGTACTCACAACTGGCACTGCACACCTATATAAATATGTATTAGTAGCCTGTGTAGTAATATCATCTGCGAGTTCACTAATGGTATGTTTTACTCTCTCTCCCCACCCCTTATCTTTTTTAATTTATTAATGTTATTTATTATTATGATTTGATATTAATATATTCTGTTAAACTAACTGCTAAGTTGGCCTTATGGGTTATTTCATACTGGTTTGCTGTTAACCTACTTACTGTTATGTTATTTATTTTTGTATTCCACAAAATATACCTTAATATATATTTTGATTAATCAATATTATCTTCCATTATGTTAACACTTAACATTTGTTTGTTATTACTTATCTTACTTTAAGTTTGCATTTAATTTACTACAGCACAACAAAGTAGGCCAGTCCCAGGCAATACACCTACCTTGGCTCCCCCGACCATGGCACTGGGGCTTAACATGTCTGGGCCACAGCCTGGTGGTATCCCCTCTGCTGTCCCTACACTACCTGTGGCATCAGGTAGTTCTGCCACATGGTCTGAGGCTGGGACCCTCTCTGGGACTGGTGGTAGAGGGGATAGTTTTGTCACCCATGATGAAATACCAGATATGGTATGCATGTTGCTCCAACAGACTGTCAGCGCTTGCCAGCACCAGATGGAAAGCATGCTTGCCACCATGGTGGGTCAGGCTGACCCTGTATGTCAGCCTCCACCACTGTCATCACAAGGGCAGTGAAGAAGCATTGCTGACAGTCCCATGTTTGAGGACTTGAGTTGCACTGCTAACTTGTGGATGCTCCTGAGACTGGAATTGCACAACAATCTCCCCATCCAAGGTGTTCACCCCCCACTTGAGTCACACAATAATCCTGTCTGCTGTTTGTCTTCTCCATCTGCAAAACCTTCCTCACCTTCCCAACTTACCTCCCCAACATGTACCTATGTCCCTTCCCCAACATTGCACTCTCACCTTAAAAAAGTGGATACCTGTCCCAAATAAAATAAAAAAATATTGTCCTATACATAGCTCTCCATTTCACACACGTGTCCACTGGACACATGTAATTTGGTCCAAATGGCTTGACAATGCAGTTAGAGTTGTCATCACCCCTCTCTGGGGGTGACAGTCTAAATTCATCTAAAAGATCTGTTAAAATGCACAGTTGCTGATGAAGAAACGGATATCTACCATCGTGCACATCCCCACCTGCCTTTCACTATGCCCCCCCCCGCTTGCACCCCTTTTGTCCACTGTCCTATCTCCCCATTTTTCTTTTCTTTAAACATTTTTTGAGTGACACTAAATAGTGCTGTACTGATATATGCTTTTGTAACAATATTAATCACATTCGAAATGTACACCTGCATCTTATTTTAAACCCACAACCCTCACACCTCCAGAACAATGAATTATTCCCACCAAGACACACAGCTGCTAATCAAAGCAGGTGTTTTAAGCAAAACATAGCAATGTTGTAGTACCCCCATAAAGCATGTTTAAACTGTGTGGTGCATCTCGCAGCACTGTGCAGCCAGCTAAGAGATTCATACAAAAATAGTACTGCAATTAGTACTCTAGTACACAAATACATCACTATAAAGGCACTCACATAAAGACATAATTGAGGTATCTAATAGCAGATAACCCTGTAGTTATAGCTACAATATTTAAGAACACACTTGATAAAACATTAATGGAACAAAGGATGTTAACTGGGACTCTGTTATAAAAATGCAGTTCTCTAAATCCATACACATACTAGTAGATGTAAGTGCTGTATTTAACAGCAGATAACTGTGGAATGATAACTACAACATGTAGGAATTCACCTCCCATAACAGTGACTCTGTAGCTCAGTTTGTAAAATGCATTGAAAGAGTAACTTTTTGGTGCACATGGTCCTGGGTTCAAGTACGGCTGCATCTACCAATGAAAATACATGTATGTGGCCATCAATATTATAAAGTGTGATATGTATGCCTGTCTCATCACCTATTTATCCACCCAAAGCAGTACAGTTGGAATGTCTGCATCTGTATTACAGAGGGCAAAGGCATACAGATAGGACCAGTCTCATCCTACACCTAGTACAACAGGTAATGCAGTAGGCTGCATTCCCATCGGATTTTGAATTGTGTACTAAAATTGTGTCCCAGTAATAGCGCACTGCAACCCACAATGTTTTGCTGGTGATATCACAGACAACCACAGATGCACAAGTAACATACATATATGGTGGTTGAGCTAGATGCAAGGGTTGCCAGCACACACTCAACAGGGAAATACCATGGCGTAATATGTGGTGTCAGTTGTCCACCTCCCTGACATCATGGTTAATGTAGACATACCTGTTTTGTAGGACACACCAAGCATTTTGGCTTGTATTGTCTTATGGATACACTTACGTGACACACGTACCTTACTTCCCAGTGGGTTGGTTACACTCAATCTGGCTCTGCCTATATAACAAGGCTGCCACAGGTCCCACATTTACTCTTACAGCTTATTGTCTCGCAAAGTGCTCACACTTTCTGCATATGCCTATTGCCTGCAGCATCACCTTCAGCTCCAGCCCGTAGTACACACATTTGTATGTAAATAGTAGCTGCTACAGACATCCTGTCTGCCTTGATGTAGGATTCGTCCCCCACTCTATCCAAATCGAATATATAGAAAGCGGTTGTAATGTTCATTGAGGTCTTATATCTTGTTCAGTGGTTGCATGGAATTGATGTGCTGGCTGCAATTCACAGTTTAGAAACAGAGATTGGTTCTGAGGCAATCCGTCCCTAATAGAGAACCAGATTAAAAAGGCTAACAGCTAGCTAAGGGAAAACATTGTGTATGACACTTACTTTACATGGTCAGCTCATTGCCACAACATCTATATATCAGTATTGTTCAACAGAGGAGTATTGTACTCCATCAGGTATGTAACCATTTTGTTTCCAACATGATGCATATTTGTCCATGTACTTAGGGGGGATGGTGATTACAGCAGTAAACCTTGCATGGAACTGTACGTCTGACAGGTCATTGATCTGCAGATGGGTTACACGTGCAGAGGAACTAGTGCACAGCACGGGTAGAATGCTCTCTGTTACATAGGTATACCACTCTCTTGGGAATTGCATGTTGATAGAGGTGGTAATACTACATTGTTATTTGTGTGGCACTCCTTGTTTTACATATTACAAATGGGGTTTTACACATATGGGCCACAACTTAATAGACTTTTGTGTCGGTTGTGTGACCATACAACAGTGTCTGTCATGGCACAAGGGAATGACCAGGAGATTATTTTCATAATGGTGGCTACTTAGCAGTTTAAAGCAAGTCTTCAGGCCCCTCGAGGTATTACTGCAAGCAATGGAGAAAAGTGGAAACAACTGAGAAGGTTTTCTGTTATGACACTGAGAAACTCTGGAATGGGCAAGAAAAACATTGAAAGTCATATTCAAGAAGAAGCCAAGAATTCAGGAATACAGGAGTCCCACTAGGCTGGTACCCTCTTGTAAACAAGTGTCACTCAGAGGAACAGAATTTAGAAAAATACCTATTCATAAAGAACAGGACACCTTTTGATCCAACTATCTTTCTAATGCAGTCTGTCTCCAATATTATTTGCGCAATTGTGTTTGGGAATCGATTTGCTTACACAGATGAAATGTTTCAAACCTTGCTCAGTTTGATAAAAGATAACTTTAAAATTGTAAGCTCTGTTTGGGGAGAATTTTATAATCTCTTTCCAACTATTGCAGAAACTTTACCTGGACCACACAAAAGACTCCATAAAAATATTCATCAGCTAACATCCTTTGTTACAGCAGCCTTTAAAGAACACGAGGAAAAACTGGATACTACATCACCTTCTGATTATATTGATTGTTTTCTCATCAAGCAAAAGCAGTTCCCAGCTCTGCATCCTGCTTATTTCAAATCCAAAGCCTAGAGTCTACCTGCCTGCCGGCTACGGACCCCTTTCAAAATAACCTGAATTCCCACTGGACTGCTATCCTAGCACCCTTCCAGTAAAGAAGTAAACATGTATGTATACTACTTAAACTGGCTGTAAAGCATATGCTTGACACTTTTTACTTTTGGTGATTAAAAGCTCGCTTCACAGCCAGGACAGCCTGCAGCCATAGTCCCTCTCTACCCTGTAGCTAGCATACTTTCTCTTCTCACTAGCACAAGCCCCTTCTCCTGAGTATTTTCTCCCTTCCCAATTCCTTGATCAGCCTTTCTCCCAGATAGAACTTCCATTGTAATGCATAACCTGTCCACTAGGTAGCACCCTTATTTCAGTCAGTCACACACCTTATTTATTTAGCCCTTTGGCTTATAATATTAATACATCTCAACTCGGTTATTCTAAGCCCTGCTCTTAACATACTCTCAGCTTTAAATCCTACTTTTACAATTATCATCTAGCTATTCTCTAACCTGATCTACTACTGTATTCCCACTTATCTAGCTTTCCCAATTTCTAAAGACATGCTTCTGGAGCATTCCTCCCCAGGCCTCTACTGAAAACACGATCTGTAGAACCTAGTTGGACTTTCCCGGTCAACAAATGTTAAAATAAAAATAAAAATAAAAAATCTATACATAACTAAACTTACCTTAATAAACCTCTTCCACTGATTGTTCCTGTCAAGCGCCTTCCTTCTTTTGTGTTTGGCTCTATACTTCTCTGACATTCTTATTCCCTGTTTGTCTCCATGCTTTCCTTGCCACAAGGTTTCTGTGTCTATTCTCCAATTTCTCTGTGCTTCCCCTTCCCCCCTATCCAGTCTCTTACTGTTGGCGTATTTCTTATTTTAGCCCTCTGACTGCGGGAGGTCTATTTCCCCACCCTCTTTATCTTCCCTCTCTGTTACTCTCCCCCTTTTCCACCCCCTACTCCCCCTGTATTTTATAAATATTAGTGACTCCTCTAGGCACCATCTTTTCCTTCCCTGGAATTACCCCTGGCTGCTGTGCGCTCCTGCTCCTGGTGCCTGCGACTGCTGTAAGTGATGTATTGTACCTTCCCTGTACTTTTTAGCTGATTTCTCAATGTAGTAGCATAGAAGCATGTTTTAAATGCTAATTTTTGCTTCAGCTACACAAATGTTGGATTCCTACTGTTGCAGTGTGGTAGCGTGTTTATTAAGTATTACAGTCTCGCCAAGCTGTGACTCAGTTCAAGTGCTTAGAAGTGTTATATTCTTTGTGTATTTCTTTCTAAAGTTTTCTAGTTCTCTATGTGCTTTGAATCATTGTAATACTGTTCATGATTGCTAAATAACAGGACTTAATGTGCTAGATTTCATAACACCAAAAAGGCTGGTCTGTGTTTGCGTCACCCACGTGGAGCTACTAGAAGCAACGAAGTGCACAAAGGTAAAACTTCCAGTGCTACAGTTGCTGTTCAGCAAATAATTTTTAATTTCCCATATGTTTTAGCTATTTCAAGGGGTCTTTGTCTAAACTGCATCTATAACTACTTTGTGAAGATTTTACACCTGATTGGTAGGCTGTGGAGTCCATTAAGCACCATGCCTTTCTTAGCATTCTAGCCCTTTACCGGGAAACACTGTACAGCTACATGTACTACTCCTCTTATTGACCTGTGTCTAATATTAAGTAATTAGATTTTACTCCAGATAAGTAGGCTGTGGAGCTATCTAAAGCACCACGCTTTCCTAGCATTCACCCCATTGAGGAATGCTGTGCTGCCAGGTGTACCACATCTTTTCCTTCATTCATTACAGCACCATGCTTTATGAACGCTTCCAGCTCAACAAAGAGAAACACTGACCTGTTATGTCCACTTCTTCATTTAATCATACTTTATTTTAACTTTAAATCAAAAGAATAACCCATAGGAACTAGTTCAGTTTTCAGTATTCCTGATCCCACTTATGCCAAGCAACCTCTGTGAAATAATGCTTGTAAGGATTCTATAGGGGAACTAAATGCTAACTTATTTAATACAGCTAAGCTTTGAATAGCCTCTGAGAAAGTGCATAGCTTCCATTTAGCATTTTGCATGTGGGCAATACAAGACAGCAGCCTCCCTATTAGTTATGAAAGAAGCTATATGTGGAACATAACTCTGCCTGAAGTTCTTGTTTAGTGTACCGCTTAAGGTAAATGTGACTATTAGTATTGAAATAGTACACATGGTCAAAGTTGCATTTTTGTTTCAGCACTAGTAAAGCTGGATGTGCATATTATTACTCCTGTAAATACTGTACCCTAGGTGCCTACTAGTCAGCCTGCATATAAAAAGCCAATATAGTCAGTAGAATTTGCCTACATTAATACCTCTTTATCTGAACAATGGCTCTACAATATCTCTAAGATTCTTCTAGTAGCCTTATGTTTAAAGACTTATCAAGGGCTCTCTTGCAGTGCATTGAGTGTTTGTTTTAACCTACATTTATAGCTTTTAGCAATACTGAATGAATGTAATTTATTGCCATACCTGCATAATATAACTGTCTGCACTAAGTTTACTTCTTTTTTTCTCCTTCTCTTTCAAAAGTTCCCAGCTCTGCATCCTGCCTATTTCAAATCCAAAACCTAGAGTCTACCTGTCTGCTGGCTACGGACCCCTTTCAAAATAACCTGAACTCCCACTGGACTGCTATCCTAGCACCCTTCCAGTAAAGAAGTAAACATGTATGTGTACTCCCTAAACTGGCAGTAAAGCATATGCTTGACATTTTTTACTTTTGGTGATTAAAAGCTCGCTTCACAGCCAGGACAGCCAGCAGCCATAGCCTCTCTCTACCCTGTAGCTAGCATACTTTCTCTTCTCACTAGCACAAGCCCTTCTCCTGAGTATTTTCTCCCTTCCCAATTCCTTAATCAGCCTTTCTCCCAGATAGAACTTCCCTTGTAATACATAACCTGCCCACTAGGTGGCACCCTTATTTCAGTCAGTCCCACACCTTATTTATTTAGCCCTCTGGCTTATAATATTAATACATCTCAACTCAGCTATTCTAAGCCCTGCTCTTAACATACTCTCAGATTTAAATCCCACTTTTACAATTATCATCTAGCTATTCTCTAACCTGCTCTACTACTGCATTCCCACTTATCTATACATAACTAAACTTACCTTAATAAACCTGCTCCACTAATTGTTTCTCTCAAGCTCCTTCCTTCATTTGTGTCTACCCACTCCGTTCGCCCTGCAGGCTTACTCCGATCCCCTACCCCACCCCCATATCCCACCCACCCCAGGGGTCCTACCTTTATTCATCACATACCCCACCCTCCTACCTAATTACCCAATAGCAGCTCCTTCCTCTTCCCCCTCCCTCTCCACCAAACATATGAATTTTCTCTCCCTTTTACTCCCAATCACTACCTTTTCACTTAAACTCTCTTCACTTCTTCCTCCCTCCATAAACAATTAAAGCCCTCTTCTATCTCCTCCTATACCTTCACTACTTCACAGACATCCTCCTTTCTCCTTATCCTCTTATACCGTTCTCCTTTTTTTCAATATGCATTTCTTAAGTCACCACTCTCTCTCTACACCCCTTGCTTTCTCCTTGTCTTCCTAATTCCTCTCTACTACGCCAGCTCGTTCTCCTTCACTGCTTATGTAATATTACCTACAAAAATAACCTCCTCACAACCCCACCTTCACCTACAATCCTTCTCACATTTCTACTCAATCTCTTCCTCACTTATACAGCCCAACCCACTTCACCTATTCCACCTTAAAACCTTTTCCTCTACAATTAAGATACTCCTAAACTACTCCTGGATTTTCCAAAACTCACATTATTTAAACTCAAATGGCTAAAGGATACTTCCTTCAACAATCAAGCCCTTGCTGGAGATATCCACCCCAACCCTGGTCCTAGTCCCCCTACTTGCAACACCTACCTCCTTCCTCCTCGCACAACACCCTAAAAATCTTTACCATGAACGCCCAGAGCCTTAACAACAAAGCTCATCATTTTCAAGCTTGGCTATGCCACAACCAACCAGACATCTTAGCAATCTCTGAAACTTGGCTCAAACCCCATATTTCAGCTGCTGTGATCCTACCCCCAGGATTCAATATTCTTAGAAATGACCAACCAAATAAGAAAGGGGGTGGTTCTGCCTTAGTATACTCCAACCTCCTCACCTTAATACCCCTCCAAACTCCAATTCCACATTTCCAGAACACAAAATTGACTGCTGGACTACTAAAAATGAATAAACACAAGAATATCTGCATAATAGCCCTTTATATCTCTCCTGGTAACAATAGCTCTACCCTTGAGGATATTCTCCTATGGGCCTCTACTGAAATTAAGTATGAAACATATGCAGATGACACTACTATCATTTGCTCAGCCTCAACACAGTCGGAACTTCATTCCCTCACACAGAAAACCTTCTCGACAATAGAACAATGGTTCTCAAATCACTGTCTCCTCCTTAACCCCAAAAAAACAAAACTCTTGCTTTTTATACCTACTCACTTGTCTCCCTCCCCTAATTTTACTCTTATATCTAGTAATGGTACCCTTATCTCTCTAGACCAGAATACCAAACTCTTAGGCATTACAATTGATAATCAACTAAAATTTGACACTCACATTAACGCTATAATAAAAACTACTAATAGAAAACTTGGCTCTCTCTATAGAATCAAATCCTTCTTAACTCCTGAAGCCAGAACTACTATAACTAGAACCCACTTAATTTCTACCCTATTATATGCCTCCCCTGTATTTACTAATCTTTCTAAGTTTAATCTGAACAAACTAGCAATAGCATATAATAGTATTGCCAGATATGCCACTAACTCTCCATATAGGACTCATCACTGTCATAATCTAAAAAACTAGGCTGGCTTGAACTACCCCACCTTATTCAGCTTAACCAACTTACTATTGCACACAATGCCCTTTATCACCCTGACAACACTCCAATGCTCTCTACCCTCATAAAACCTTGCACCAATCTGAGGAACCTACGCTCCTCTAACAAAGTATTGATTCATACCTCCTTATCTAATAACTTAGCAGGTGACTCTATATTTTTCAACTCAGTTGGAAAAATTTGGAATCAACTCCCTCAACACCTCACAACCCTAACATCACTCCCACTATTTAAAACTAACCTAAAACTCTTCCTATCCAACCACTAGCTCTGCTCGTGTAAAAACCCTGACTAATCATCTTCATCAATAAGCCTGACTAATCATCTTAATCTTCATTTCCTTTATTCTCATTTATTTGGTTCATTAACATTCCTTCTTACTTAATAAATCTAGACTACTAGATTTTCATCACCACACTTGATTCTGATACTCCCTCTACTAAATGACATATATCTTAATTTCTCAACCTCTAATGAAATTGCTTTTAGAGTAAACAATGTTCATAACTCATATATTCTCCAGTACTACACTATTCTGTATTCAAATGACTTCACATCCTGTTGGAGTGTTACAATTCTATGTTTTTTTCTATATATTTTTACCTGTTTAGAAGTATTGTAGCAGAACATAGGCTTACAGTTCTGTGTATTTTTTTTTTTGCATATTTCTTGTATAATCTAATATCTTGAATTTTTAATATTTTGCTAAAATTGTTAATCTTGTTAGTAGTATTGTAGTGGAGCTTTTCTCCTCAGGCCTCCACTGAAAATGGACATGTATCCAATTGGACTAGCCCGGTAAACAAATGTAAAATAAAATAAAATAAAATAAAAAATTTTAGGAGATGTAAATATTGACTGGAACAAAATTAATAGCACCTCTCCCTCCCTATCCATCAACCTCTATAACTTCTCTCAGATGATTCACTCAGTCACCCGACCTAACAAAGTAAATCCCCCTGGTTCCACTTTAGACTAGATCTTAGTCTCTGATCCTAATAAAATAACCAACTCTGGCACAACTCCTGATTCCATCAGCAACCATTTCCCAGCTTACATTCATCGCTCAACGACCTCTTCCAATCACCAGCACCAATATATTTATACCCGTAACCTCAGTAATTTCAACCCCACATCATTTCAAACATTCTCAAACAAATGAATTGGCAAATACTAAACTCCCTTCCTATTGACAATGCTATAGAACACTTCAACTCTGTCTTCCTAGACAATTTAAACTCCCTTGCCCCTCTTAGACACAAGAGGGTAAAAACTAATACAGCTCCTTGGCTATCCAAAGATTCTAAGAAAATTATGCATCAAAGGGACAACCTTTGGAAGCTCTACTAAAAAGATAGACTTCCCAATACCCTTCTCCAATACAAACAGCAATGTATTTATTTATTTATTTTTATTTAACATTTGTTGACCGGGAAAGTCTGACTAGGTTCCACAGATCCTGTTTTCAGCGGAGGCCTGGGGAGAAATGCTACAGAAGCATGTCTTTAGAATGTGGGAGGAAACCGGAGTACTCGGAGGAAACCCACGCGAATGCAGGGAGAACATGCAAACTTCACACAGAAGGCACACCAGCCAAGAATCGAAGCAGAGAACCTCTTGCTGTGAGGCGACAGCATTAACTGCTGCACCACTGTGCCACCCAATACCCGTAACCTCAGTAATTCTAGCAGTAACCTAGCAAAACAGCTAATAACCAAGGACAAAAAGTCCTACTACATCAAACTCCAGTCCAACAACAACAAAAACCCCAAGCAATTCTGGAAATCAATAAACTCACTGCTTAATCCAAGATCCAAAAATAATCCTTGTCCTGACCCAAGCAAATCAGATCTTGATCTAGCCCCTGATTTTAACTCATTCTTCTTAGAAACTATTTATGACCTGACCAGGACCTTCCCCAACATTAACCCTCCAGCCCCTCTCTCTTCCTCATCCAACCCCACTAATACCCCCCCCCTGTTCAACTTCAAACCTGCCTCTACTAACTCCATAAAAAGATTTCTATCCAAACTTAAACCATGCTCTAATGCTCTAATTCCCTCTGCCGTCCTAAAATGTGTTGATGCCTTAGCTCTCCCAATCAGTATTATAATCAACAGATCTATTAAGGAATCTTACATCCCCAAACTCTGGTGCTCAGCCTATATTCTTCCCCTTCATAAAGGAGGCAAAAACACCAGCATCTCTAACTTCCACCCTATCGCTCTGCTCTCTCCAATCTCTAAAATCCTTGAAAAGTGCATTCACATTCAACTTATGCCTTACCTGGCCCAAAACAATCTTCTTATACCTACACAACATGATTTCCGCCCAGGTCATAGTACTGCAACTGCTCTACTCTCTTTCTTAGAAACAGTCAATCTAGCCCAAGACTCTGGTCATCTAGTCTCTACTGTTCTGCTCGATCTGTCCAAAGCATTCGACACTGTTTCACACAAACACCTTTTTTATCATCTTTCAAAGCTCCATTTCTCCCCAAACACTATATCCTGGTTCTCCAGTTACCTATCAGATAGAACTCAGGCAGTCAAATAGAAGTACTCTACCTCTTCCTTCTTACCTACCCCAACTGGCATACCACAGGGATCTATCCTAGGACCCATACCACAGGGATCTATCCTAGGGCCCATACCACAGGGATCTATCCTAGGGCCCATACCACAGGGATCTGTCCTAGGGCCCATACCACAGGGATCTATCCTAGGGCCTATGCCACAGGGATCTATCCTAGGGCCCATACCACAGGGATCTATCCTAGGGCCCATGCTTTTCAATATCTTCATAAACAACTTTCATGCTGCCATTCCTGAGCCCCAAATTATTCAGTATGCAGATGATTCTACCTTTGTCTGATCTGCCTCTATCCTCTCAGAATTGCTGTCTAAAACACAAACTGCCTTCTCAACCACCGAAAATTGGACGTGCCAAAACAATCTCTCTCTCAATGCAAACAGATCAAAAATTCTACTTTTCCATCCCACAAAGTCATTCTCCTACAACAAAAATGCCTTTAAAGTGCTAAGTCAAACTAATTCAGTTATAGAAGTGGTTCCTTCTGCTAAACTACTTGGTATTACTATTGACGAACATCTCAAGTTCGATATCCATATTCAACAAAATATTAAGAAAACCCACCAAAAGCTAGGTATGTTGTATAGGAACAATGGCTTTCTCTCCTATACTACTAGGAATACTCTAGCCACCACTTATCTGCTACCTTCCTTATTATATGGAGCCCCCCTGCTAACTAACCTAGCCTCCTCTATTTCCTCCAAACTAGAAAACTGCTATAATAAAATCTCAAAATTTGCTACCAAATCTAAACCTTCTACCCATCACTGCCTTACCCTAAGATCCCTTAAGTGGCTTGAACTCGCAAACTACTTAGACGTCCTCCAACTCACCACTGCACACAGACTTGTATATCACCCAACTAAGTGTCCAGCGCTAACTAATATCCTCCCCCATTACTCACCCAATAGAACTTTCAGATCCGAGCATCAAAACCTAATTGCTATCTCCAAACCCAAAAGTACAGCAGGCCAACTTCTCATCGCTGACTCTCTAGGCAAAAAATGGAATTCCCTTCCTCCCTCTCTAAGAACCATCCCAAACTTAGAAAACTTAAAAACTCAGCTTACCAAACACCTGGCCACAAAATGGAAATGCAATTGCCACCATCCAACCTAATCTTCCTTAGTCCATTCCCCTGGGGGGGGGGGTCCCACTCAGGTTCCTAAGCCCTTAACAACTCTATTTCAGCTATGATCCTGGGGGTTTCCCCCTCAGATTCCTAAGACCTCAATAACTCTCCTTCTGCTATGCTCCCACGAGCATTTTCTAAGCTCTCCCTTCTCCATTAGCTATCAATAACTATCAATACAATAACAATAGCTATCGATAACCTCAATAACTCTCCTTCAGCTATGCTCCCACAAGCATTTTCTAAGCTCTCCCTTCTCCATTAGCTATCAATACAATAACAATAGCTATCGATAACCTCAATATCTCCTTCAGCTATGCTCCCATGAGCATTTTCTAAGCTCTCCCTTCTCCATTAGCTGCTTATTTCTTGTGGTTCAACATTGTAAATATTGTATATCGCTTTCCGTTACTAATTTCTTTTCTGAAATTGTGCATGTGTAGTGTATCCTCATTTTACTTAAAAGTATGTATACAAAACATCTTCTCACCTAATATCTGAGTGTGCACACTAAAGAAAATGTATAAGCAATAAGTCCACACTCAATGCTTTTCTGCTTATTATGTATATTTTCAAGGTACGTACTTGTAACTGTTTCCATATTATGTAAGACTGACATCCGTGTATTTCTATACCCTATCTGTATTATGTATCTTGGAGCCTCAACTGAAAATGGGTCACTCTGACCCAGTGGGCTTCCCCAGTAATCAAACTGGAAATAAATAAATAAAATGGCACAAGCAGGGATGGATGAGTACTGTCACTATCCTACTCGCATCCACACTCTTACTAAGTTTGCATGGTGTCAGATGTGAGATGTGTAATCAAGCAGTGATTACTGGTAGCCATCTGTTATTGCTGTATCTCTACATACTATACTGCCACATATGTGATCCCGACATATGTTCCCATTTTGTTGTCTTTCAGGAGATATGTATCTAAGACACCAGGGTCCTTTTACAGAGACCAAAAATGAAGCTATCCTGAATGCCCTGCATCAGCATCACCAACTCCTGCTCTCCAGGGGGAGGACAAACAGGGAAGAACAGGCAGCACTGTGGGCTGAACTGGTTTGCAATGTGAATGCCATTGGACAACAGAGCAGGACATATGAGCAAGTGTGACACCGTGCCACAGATATGATAAATTCCACCCGCAGAAGAGCAGCAGATGTGGCCAGGGATTGTAGTGTCACCAGTGGAGGGCCTGCAGCAGAACAACCACTCTCAGCCACTAAGGACTTCCTGGTGAACCTAGGAACACAGGATAGCTCCCAGGCATCCATCACATGGCATGTTGTAGATGTGGGTGCCACTGTTTCCACAAAAGAGGAGCGTCCACGTATACTTAGTTGGATAACCATTGGAATATTGCAGCATTTGGTGTTTTTTCACTTTACAGACTTTTATATGGGTAGCAGTGTTTTGGATGCTGGTTAGTTGCAGTGTGAATCTCATGGCCAGATTGTGACCTACATACCAAGTAACATAGTATGTAGTGTAAATGTCAGTTATTTGGACATAGTAGCCTGTCATAGAGCAACATGGGTTGCTGTTTATATTACCTCTCCCTCAATTTTTCACAGGACCATCAGGAATCAGATGGGGATGTGATCCTGCTCCTAGTAAACGTAACACTGTTGTGATATGTAGATTGAGTGCATTGTACTTGCTAAAGTGTCAGCCCAGACCTGCCAGCTGGATTGATGTACTGTCTGCATGATTGCCAACCTCACTGAGTTTTACCAATATGACACAGTTTACAGTCATACCTATGGCTTGTAGTTGTGACCACACTGACAGAGTTGCAGTATTTGTAGGTCATTTCAGATTGACTTATGTGTTAACTGTGCAGAGTGTTGACAAATGTCAGCAGTGTACATCGCTGTTGCTTGTGAGATTCTTGAATAAGAAGCTTATTATTTACAAGCAACTACAGAAGTGTCTTAGAAAGTAATGTCCTCAGGTCCTGGTATATGACAGTGGGGGTTAGACAAGTCTGTAATACTGACAACATTATATACAGCTTGACGTATAATAAAAGATAGTACTTTACAGCATAGTAGAAATGTACTAATGTACTACTTTTCCCTTTTTAATCACAGGTGACCGCAGGGGTTGGTCTCTGTCCCCCTCAGAATCTAATGTCAGTGCCTCTTCAAACTCTGATGATGATGGTGGCCAAAGTGAGGCATGGTGGGATTTCAGGGGCTGAATCTGTCACAGAGGTTGACATCCCTCTTCTGCCCTCATTATAACTCTACACAGTCAGTATGTCTATGCATATCCAGTACCCTGAGGCCACAGATATTGGACAGTCAGAGGGTGGGGAAAATGAACAGGAAAGTGTGGGTGTTATGGCTGCAGTGAGTGTGGATAATGGCCATAGCCAAAGAGATGGCAAGGTTCCACACAAGCAGACTGATAGAGGTACTTGTAGGATGCCTGTTGTCCTTCCACAACATGTTGCAGGTGTCCCATCACGTGTCACTCGGCATATGTTTAGGGGGATCTATATTACATTGATGAACGCTTAAATGTTCGAATTTCTAAAGGTCAACCTTTAGAGATCAAACAGTTAAGTGTTTGAAAATGTAATAAAACAAAGCAAAAAAAAAAAAAAGTAAAATTAAAGGGTTTTAGCAGGAGGCAAGCTCCCCTGCACCCCCACACCCCCACTTCTTAAATATACCAACTCTGAGATCGCACTTCAGTGCACGGCAGAGTAGAAATGGGAAATTTCCCATTCCCTGCACTGTAGCATGATCTTGGAGTTGGTATATTTAAGTAGCGGGGGTGTGGGGGGGGTAATTTTTAAATATATTCAAACACTTAACTGTTCGATCTCTAAAGGTTGACCTTTAGAGATTCGAACATTTAAGCATTCATTTTTCTAATATAGACCCATTTAGGGCCATCATGGAGGCACAGGCACATTCCAAAAGGACCTCCAGATGAATGCTCAGGGTTATGGATGCAGCATAGTCTGACATCTGTGCATGACTCCACTGCATTGCTGATACCTTGGATAGGCTAACTGATGCAGTGGAAAGACAGTAGCCTGAGAGAGATTGCAGATTATCAGCCTTGGAACAGTCATTGTCTGTGATGGAACGTCTGGTTGTAATTATGTGGTGGACCCGTGGACGTAGTTCTAAAACTTCATCAACTGAGAGTCCATGTGGCCATGCTCACTCACGTGTCCATAATGGCAGCACATCTAGTGTCCCAGAGGTGAGTGTGCTGTCTACACCAACACATGGCAGGCCATGGGATCATGATCCTGGGCATTCCTGGGGAGGACACAGTCCCAGAAGACAGCAGCCACCCTCAGGTAGTAGTGCCACTTCTGACCTTGGGCATGGAGGTCCCAGTGCAACCCCTGGCAGAGGCAGTTCCCATGTTCAGGAGTTGAGACAGTGAACTGTCAGCTCTGCCATGCATGGTTCAAAGCTGTCAAACATAAAGTCATGTAGGGTTAGCACAGAGCTTGACTGTGTTCATGTAGACATTCACACACCACTGCCACAATCAGGTCACCTGCAGACACACATGGCTCATTCCATGGTCCATCTTGCCTACTTTCCTTTCTGACGCACACATATGGTTGGCAACCTATTGGGTCAGCTTTGGCCTCCTACATCAACACAGAATACCCTGTGCAAGTGATGATACCTATGTCACATCCCTATCATACTTGTCACTGATGCAGGGAAATGAAGCTATGTGTCTGCTGCACAGGGTGACTGCCTTTATTGCTATGTATTCCTTTAATCCACTGTTGCCTTTTGCATGCCTCTTGTACTGGTCACTGACAGATGTCTGCTGGTGGTTGTACTGTGTACACCATATTATTTTGTGTAGATTAAGTTGGGTGATGTAATGGCTGTGTGTCTCAGAACTGTTTATGTTTCAGATTCCAGATTTTTTGGGACACACCTAAGGCAACAGTTCTGCAATAAACCCGTAACCATCAGAGCATAGGAAGGAATGTTGGCACAGAATCAAAATGGCTTCACAAAGGTAAAGCAGTGGAGGTGCATGGCTCATTAGCTTTATATGTGTATCACAGGCTAACAGGGACAATGAAGTCATGCAGCCTACTCCTGCATCCATAATCTCTTACACAATGTGGTTTCTTTGATAAGTGTAAGCAGGGTTCTGGGAGCTGACACATCTACAAGCTGTGGCATAGGAGATTCACCATCTACAGCCCTGTGTTCATTACAGACATTTGTCCTCATCTAGTTATGATTGCCTTGTTGTGCATCCCATTGTGTTACTTCCACATGATGTGTTACAGCAGAAGTGTGGTTCACATGGGTGGGGAGTCTGTTACATGTAGGGTACAGTCTCACTGTTACATAACTGTCTCCCCAGCATGGCCTATTTATACCACAGTCAAGGTGCAGCTGTGTACAACAGGTACATCCCATAGTACTCCTTTCTTGGATGTGCAGGTGGTACACAGTGGGAGCTGATAGCTCCCAGTATGGCAGCCATACACCTCCCCTCCAAAGCACGTACTGGACAAAATACACAGTTTTGGCCTTGACACAGTCTGCATTGGACATGTTATGTACCTTGTGTATTTGGTTACTGTGGGACCTTTCTGTCTGTCACAGGTGTCAGATATGCCTGTGTACTTACATACCGCAGGTGTCATTGTACTCAATGATAGGTGTGATGAGAGCCACATACAGTGTAACAATGACATTCTGGGATTTACATGCCACACCTTTCTCTATAGGTTGTGCAACAGTGCATGAAGCCCCACATCTTTCTGCCAGTGAAAGTCAAAGGCTATATCACTCTCTGTGTCCATAAGTCCCTTCCTATTGGGTCAACTGTTGGAGGTGTGCAGACAATATGGTATTGTCCAGGGGTGGCTGACTGCCAGAAGTATAGCATTGTGCATACCTTGGCATGTAGTAGTTGTAAATGGCTCTGACAGCAGCTGAATGTATATGTTAGCCCATCCTGGGTAACTGTTGGTTCTGTGGGTGAAACAGTGACAGTTCCTTATTTGCAATCATCTGCAAATGTATCGAGTCTGAAGTCACTGACAGTGGCCATGACTGCAGAGAAGGGAATGGATAAGAGGGGTAGTCCCAGGAATGATGTGTGTGGGTAGTTCACTGGTGACTGGGCTCATTGTAGCGCTGGCCTACAAAAAAATTATCTTCCCAGATAATGACTGTCAGACACTTGGCTATCCAATGGCTGACATGCAAGTTTGTAAAACACCTCCACAATGCGTCCACAATGTCTGATTGCCTCATCTTGATGACTGTATTGTTGGTCCATGGTAGGTGGGGTGAGTAATTTTCCCCTCATACATTGAAGTCTGTAACAATGAATTCAGTACAAAGCTGTCTGCAGGTGCACTACATTGTTAGTGATCATGTTCATGATAAGTGTTTTCATAGCTGTAAATGTGACACTATTGAGACCTCCGGGGACACCAGTTGTCACTGCATGCTACTTGCCCTGTGTGCAACTATATATTGACTTTAATTCCAGCATGGTTTCCAAAAAGGTAGTCTTTAAACATGTCTGTGTCTGCAGAGAGGGCAAGCAGTAGGGGGGTGATTCATATGTACACCCTGGGAAAGGAAAGGAGGCACTGTTCACACAATTATCCTGCAGCTGCACACCACTCAAGCAGTGTCTACTGAGCTGACAGAATTACCTTGTGAGGAAGGCTGACAAGAGGGGGGTCCCCTAAATTGCCTGTGCCTGACTACAACAACTGCTGGTCTCTGCACAACCACTCTCACCTGGGATATCATGCCCCTATACCTCATCTCACACCAAAAGCAAAACATTAGTACCAAACTCCACATGAAGAGCGGGCCACAGCCTGTTTGTTCATCCACATAGTTGTCCCACTTCATGAAAGACTCTGTAGCATTTACCAGGTATATGCCTTAAGTAGCAATCAGAGCAATCATTACAGTGTGGCATGTATTATGCCTAGTATTCCAGTGCTCTTGGGTTTCAGTAGGGTAATGTGCAGATGGTGAGTTGGAGCACAGCTGCAGTGCCACACTATAGGTTCATAGGTTCATAGGTTCATAGGTTCATACTAGGCTATCTGCCCAAGGGCATTTATAAGCCTAGCCCATAGTTATGTGGCTTTCGCCACCCCTTTAGTTTGAATAAAAACTATGCCTATCATTTTTCTGTGCCTCTGTCAAGCAGTGACACTGAAGTAATCCCTGGGGTATATCTGCAATCTCCCATCCATTGGTCAAGATTCCTCTTGAACAAGGCCAGCGAGGTGCTCTGCCTCACATGTACCGGGATTTTGTTCCACAGCATAGGGAGTCTCTGGGTGATGAATCTGTCCCTCCAGCACCTTCTATTTATAACCGTGTCAAGGTTTAAGTCTCCCGCCCTTGTGGTTCTGAGGGATCTAGATTTTTTGAGGTGCAGCATATTCATCAAATCTGGGTTTGACATGGCCTTATATGTCAGGCACAGGTCACCTCTGAGCAAGCGGTATGAGACTGAATAGAGCTGGAGTTCTTTCAGTCGGGCAGCATAAGACATATTTTTGAGACCCTTTATCCTTTTGGTGAGGAACTTTTGGGGCCTTTCAAGCTGCATCAGGTGTCTGGTCAGATACATTGCGAACGGCCCATTGTACTCAATCATAGGTCTAATGAGTGATGAGTACAGGGGGATGATGACCTCCCTTGATCTAGATGTGAATCCCTTCATGATCAGGTGGGCGATATAGAAGGTTTTCCTAACTACTTTAGCAACATGAGTGTCAAGCGAAGGCTACTGTCAACTTGGGTCCCCAGATCCCTGATGGCTTTTTCTGTGCTCAGTGGATTGCCACCTATATGGTAGCTAGGAGTAACCTTGTTTTTCCCGAAGGGTATGACTATGCATTTTTGGCGTTTAACTTCAGGCCATGGCTCTGGCACCAGTTATCCGTTTCTGTGAGGCCCTTCTGGAGGATATCTGTGTCAGATGTGTTTTCGACTATGGCCCAGTTTGCAGTCATCTGCAAGCTTTGTCAGCCATAACCCTCCTGTGTTTGCTTGTACTTCAGAAAAGTAGATGCCGAACAAGAGTGGACCCAGGACTGAGCCCTGTGGGACACCACTTGTGACAGGCTTTGAGTCTGACATGGCTCCAGCAACTCTGACCCTGTGGGTTCTGTCGCTTAGCCAGTTTGCAACCCATCTTGTGATGTATGGGTTTACATTCAAGCTGATGAGTTTTTCGATGATACCTGAGTGGGGTATTGTGTCGAAGGCCTTTGCCAGGTCGAGGTAGGCTGTATGGACTGCCTTTCCCTCATCAATGGCCTTGGTGACTGTCTCGAAACAGTCAACCAAGTTTAAGAGGCAGGATCTGCCTTTGACAAAGCCAAACTGGGTTGGATCCAAAGTCTGCAAGTTCCCTATGTCTTTATTTATGAGTTCCATTATGATCCTCTCCATGGCTTTGCAGATAAGGCTTGTCAAGCTAATGGGGCGGTAATTTCCAGGGTCTGTGGAGGCACCGCCCTTATGAAGTGGGACCACAGTCGCCGTGCACCACTCCTTGGGTACGTATCCTGAGGTGAGGCTAAGATTAAACAGCTGTCCTAACTGTGGGTTTAATTCCTCGTTGAGTTCATGAAGTTCATAGGTTCATACTAGGCTATCTGCCCGAGGGCATTTACAAGCCTAGCCCATAGTTTTGTGGCTTACGCCACCCCTTTAGTTTGGGGAACTATGCCCATTATTTTGCTGTGCCTCTGTCGAGCAGTGACACTGAGGTAATCCCTGGGGTATATCTGCGATCTCCAATCCATTGATCAAGATTTCTCTTGAACAAGGCCAGCAAGGTGCTCTGCCTCACATATACCGGGATTTTGTTCCACAGCATAGGGAGTCTTTGGGTGATGAATCTGTCCCTCCAGCATGTCCTATTAATAGCCGTGTCGAGGTTTAAGTCTATGATGTACAATGCCTGGTGACATACACATGCATGGTTGCTCAGGCAAGCACCACAGTGGCATTGATCCCTGTCAGTTCAAAATGTCATAGCATGGTGCATGTCTGCATGCCACGGTTCTGAGGTGTATTGCAGAGGGGTGGGCACCTTTGGCCAAAGCGTGTGTACCCATACGTATCCTATGTATGTCAAACTGTAAATTTATGTAACAGGAACACGTCTGAGTTCCCACATCATGTACACAATATCCAATGTGCTGTCTGGTAACCTGACAGGCAGTGCAGACTAGCAAGGCCAGAGTAATGGCCACAGAGTTGAACAAGTTCTCTGTGCATGCACGGACATCCACATCTTCACTGCAAAGTGTACCACCTGTACAACTGCATAAGCTTGGCTGTAGCTGACAGGAGGACAAGAAGCACGTCATGGCACAGAAAACTGGGAGCCGTCATACATTCTCCCAGTTATGTCACTCTCCCAAAAGAGACTCTTCAAGAACATATGCCTGTTCACATATTCATGGTAGTAACCCAATGCAAATGTGTATGTAGTATCATTTTTATTGGTAACTGCAATGTTCCTGGTATGTAGCACTTCATTTGTCACACCTGCTGTACATACTCAGGGGTGATATACATTCACACACAAGCCCAGTCACACAGGTTTACAACTACTTTACCATAGATCACCATGTCTCCACAGGGGTAAAATGCATAGTATATCATGCTCATGTCATTAGTGAGGGCACTGTCATTCAATAATGCTGTGTTTATAACCTCTGTGTGCTCTTCCCTCAGCATGCCAATATTTCACTGCAATAGTCATTTTGTCATGTATTTTGCAAGCACCACTGGCAATTGGACACAGCACAAACTTTCCTCACAAGGGAACTTCAAGTCCCCAGTATCTGACCTATGGGGATCATGTGCAATTACTGTCATTGTAGCTTGTGTAATATAGACCACTCAGAAGTGATATCTGCGTTGCATACAGGGCATTGTTTGATCCTGCTGTATTGAACACGCTGCAACTCTGTGAGTGGAATGGTACATGTATTACATGCTGTAAGGACATAGGATCATAGAATCATAGAAAGTTACTAGACCATTGGCCCCAAAGCCCTTAAAAGCCTGCCCAAGAATTTAGTCTGTGTTCTGACACATTAGCACCCAATGCCCCTTGCCAGCAAGGAGCCAGGTAGAATCCCAGGGGTGTATGTTCTGTTCCCCATCCAGTTATCCAGGTTGCGCTTACAATGGGTTAATGAAGTACTCAGCTTGATGTTGAGAGGGAGTCTATTCCACAGAAGGGGAGTCTCTGGGACACAAATCTGTGCTGCCAACAACTCCTATTGATGTCACAGACCAGGATCACACATACAGGTTACTCAAGTGGAGCTTGACTTGCATATATGCAGCAGCCCCATCAAGATGGGGTTTCAGATTGCTGTGCATTCCAGACAGAGGCCACCTCTGAGAAGTCTGTATGAGACTGAGTAGAGGGGCAGAGCTTTTAGCCTATCTGCATTGGTTAAATGTTTGAGGACCTGGATTACCCTGGTGAGAGCCTCTGTTGTCTCTCCAGCTTCTGCATGTGCTTTGTGAGGTACATGCCAAAAGGGCACTGTAACCAGTAATTGGTCTTATAAGAGAAGAATACAGGAATGCTATGACCTCCTTGTCCTTGGATGAGATAACTTTCCCAATGAGGTGAGCCATGTAGAAAGCTTTCTGTACAACGGAAGCAATATGATGGTCAAAACTCTGTTTGCTATCAACCTGGTTACCCAAGTACCTCATGACTAATTAGGTGCTTATTCCTTGTTATTATTGTGATAATTAATGTGGGAATTACTCTCCCCAAAAAGGATGATGAGGTATTTTTTAGCATTCAGTTTGAGGCCATGTTTCTGGCACCAGGCATTTCTTTGGGTGAGACCCTCTTGGAGGATGTCCACATCACTAGGGGAATTGATGACAGTGGCCAGGTTTCAGTCATCTGCAAACTTGGTCAGCCATAGCCCACTGGTTCTGGCTTGTACCTCTGAAAACTATATCCCAAACAACATAGGCCCCAGGACCAATCCCTGGCATATACCCCTTATTACGGGTTTACTGCTTGAGGTGGCTTCTTCTATCTTGAGTAGGTGGGTTCTATAAGTTAGCCGGTTTACTACCCATCTGTTAACATACAGAGTGATGTCTAGTTGAGAGTGATGTCTAGTTGAGATAGAGTTTATCTATTATTCCAGAGTATGTAGTATTGAAGGCTTTTGCCAGGTCAAGGTAGGCGACATGCACTGTCTTCCCATCATCCATGGCTTTGGAGACTGTCTCAATGTAGTCGAATAAATTTAACAGGCATGACATCCCCTGACAGAAACAAACTGTGTGGGATCGGGTGGTCAGAGGTTGCCAATGTCCTTGTTAATGAGTTCCATGATATTCTGTCCCATGGCCTCGCTGATCAGGGTAATTAGGTTGATGGGGCTATAATTTGCTGGATCAGTTGATGCTCCACCTTTGTGCAAAGGGATGACAGTGGCTGTTCTCCACTTGGCTGGGACAAAGCCAGTACTCAAGCTTTGGTTGAATATGGTGCCTAATGGTGTTGCAAGTTCATGACTGAGTTCATGTAGGCTGCAGCCTGGGATGTTATTAGATCCATTACCTGATATGTGATGTTAATAAGACATGCTGGTGGGGAAGATATGTGCACCGCGCTGTCACAAACTATCGAAACAGACCCCCACCTAGTGATAAACAGTGCACTTCATTGGCCCTCCTCAGATACAGTCTGTATGATTGCATGTATGACTTTTATATCACCACAGAGCTTCTGCGTGTGTCCTTTTTGGACAGGGGCAATATGTGCTGATTGTGTAAATAAATGTTAGAATGTGACTAGAATTTTGTCACCTATATCCATTAGGCTACTACTATCCAATCAGCCTATAATATCATACACTGATTTAAAATGCTGTAACATCCGCACACACACATGCACACACACACACACACACACACACACACACACACACACACACACACACACACACACACCTGGTTACAGTGAGAATAGTACCACTTTCAATTCATATATACAGAGCAGTGCACAGCATGCACAGTTCAAGTTGGCTGCAATTAGATTAAAACACCTACCTATCTAATGTTACACACTAGAGATCACAGTATTTGCTACACCTGCCACACCTCAAGTGTGCTATTAAAGTCTCTTTAGGTAATGTTATGGTAGATGATATCAGCAGGCCTTGCTCTGGTCAGGACTGTGTAGGCACACATCATCTATGACAGCTAAAATATTACAAAACCCCACCTTTGTCTATGTCAGTGTGGTGATCACATTTATTTTGCAGGGGGATGCACACACAAGCACAGCATGTGGACCAGAGTGAGACTAGAATTCTTACCCATCTAGCGTTGCACACTACAGATCCCACTATTTACAGCATGCACCGCAGCTTACATCTGACATTGCCATGGCAACTGGTAGTGTTAAGGTACATGACACTAGCATGCCTTGTGGAAGAGAGATGTTTAGAGGCCAGCAGCACCTGCAAGGGCCAAAAAGTGCAGGCCCATTGAAATGTTAGTTTCCCGTTTGTCATGCAGGGGGATGCACACACACACACACACACACACACACACACACACACACACACACACACACACACACACACACACACACATATGCAGTGTACCGGAGTGAGATTACAACCCCTACCTATCTAAGTGTTACATACTAGAGATCATAGAATTTAACACTCCACAGCTTAATTCCATTATATACATGACTGCAGGCAAATACTAGTGGAGTACATAAACTAGGCTTGTGTTGAACAGCGTGTGTGACCTGCAGAGTGACATTGCTTCTCAACTGTTCTCTGCATCTAGTAGCCTTGCAGTTACATAATTGTTGTTTATCATAGCTATGTGTCTACAGTAGCCATATTGCCCATATGTAGCTGTTTGCATTTGGATGGGCAAGCATGTGGGCCAAAACAATTTGCCCTTTCAATGCATGCATACACAACATGGTACATAACACCACTTGTTCCCCTGTTGGTTTATGTGTTTTGACATCCAGCAGGCAAAGGGGGCTGTAGGGAAGTGCATTATCTAATGTTGAACCCTTACATTTGATCCTTTGAGCAACATCATATATGTGTCATACTTCAGCTTTACTCACCAGTATCAGGGTATGTGTGACAATACAGACATACGCAGACATATAAACATATGTCTATAAATAACAGGGACATAACTATACAAGGATGTGTGTGTGTTTGTGCGTGTGTGTATGTGTGCGTGTGTGTGTGTGTGTGTGTGTGTGTGTGTGTGTGTGTGTGTGTGTGTGTGTGTGTGTGTGTGTATATATGATATATGTATATTGTTTATGTAGATGTATGGGTGGAGATATATGTGTCTATATATATATATATATATATATATATATATATATATATATATATATATATATATATATATATATATATATTATATGGATCTAGGACTTTTGATTGAAAGATCAAAAGTCTGAATCCATTATCACAGAACATAGTTTACCGAAAGGGCTTTCACCGAAAAAGCGCTTACGGTAAAGTATGTTTAAAAACAAAAAAAAAACATTAAACCTACTGCTATGCAGGGGGGCAAGCCCCCCTCCACCCCCCATGTGGGGGGCTGTGCCTCCCACACCCCACTTACTTTAATATTCTCACTCCAAGGTTGCACTACAGTGGGGAAAAGTGAATTTTCCCTTATCTGCACAGTAGTACGACTGGCACAATGAGCATACTTATCCAAAAGTGCTGCTTTGGTGAACAGCACTTTCGGTTAAGTATGCTCAGTGATTTCTGCTTCGGTGGAAAGTGCATTCAGGGATCT
The DNA here is from genome assembly GCF_019279795.1 of Protopterus annectens. NCBI lineage: Eukaryota > Metazoa > Chordata > Ceratodontiformes > Protopteridae > Protopterus > Protopterus annectens. Next base: position 829,684,821 of record NC_056750.1, on the reverse strand, counting down.
GTATGGATCCCATAATATATATGTATATATATATATATATATATATATATATATATATATATATATATATATATATATATATATATATACATATATATAGGGAGAGTGAGAGAGTGAGATACAGATAGACAGAATATGTATACATATATGTTGTATCTGTAGACATATCTATATATAGCAAGTAATTTTGAGTGGGGAGCAACAGACTTTCTCTCTGCTTAACTAAGTGTATGAGCATGCCCATTGGGGGGGGGGTTCTAGTTTTCTAGTTATAACCTGACTCCAGCTCGCACCTACCTGTACTCCAGTCCGGGATTTGTCTGTTACACATAAAGTATGACATCGGTCCCTGTTTCTGCACTACTGCATGTCACTGAACTTGGCTTCAACTTTCTTCAGTTGTGTGATGTAATTAATATGTTACAAAGGGTAATAATATTGCACCACACACAAGACTGATGGTCTGTAAAACAAAAAGTAATACTACCTGACATCCAAAATAAGTGGTTATGTCTAGATTAGAACTCTGCACACCACTACACAAGCTAGTTGCCCTAGTCCTTTTTGCCGCACAGGCTGCTTGACAGACAGCAAGCATTCAGTACATATTCAACTGCAGACATATGTATATAGTTATTCCTGTGCTAAGTAAAATATAGAATGTATGATCATTTTTTTTGTTACTGTCCTGAGACTTCCTGGCATGCTTTTCTACCATTGCTGAATTTGTGTTACACCAGTTTCAAGGGAACACCTCTGTGTTGGGATGGTGGAACACAACCACTAGTTTTGCTGGGATGCACTGTAGTCTGACTATCATGTCACCCCACTGTCTAACATATCCCTTGACAGATGTACCAGTACTCTGTTGCAGAAGGTCTACATGAGTATTCCATGCATGGGTCCTAGTGAACACTCCTGGAAACAAGGTACTGGAATGGTTATCTGTAATCACATGTGGATAGAATTTCTGTGCAAGTAGCCTACTATATTTACTTACATAATGTACTAGATGCATACATACAATGCCATACCATAATAATCCTTACAAGTACTGTGAAGAATAAGGACTTACTTTGTAAATGCAGCAGCTGACACAACCATAGATCAGGACTGACTCTGTCTGATGGAAGCAGTACACAGCCAGTACATGAGTAGGTACAGGATGTGTGAATTGGCTGCCATCATTTCTAATTTCTGTATGTGAGTAGGAGTAAGGTGTCAGTACCTAGGACCCGAGGTTGTCAGTGAATGTGCTATGTATTGTCACTTAACCATTGCCAGGGCATATTGAGCACGCCTATGTCTGTCTACATGGACATCAGCAGGGTGTTCCTCCTCTGAGTCCTCCTGTGACTGTGGCTGTGGTGACCTAGGCACTGTGGGGGGCTGTTTATCCCTTCCCTTTGCTCTCCTGCTGCAGCTGTTTCTACAGAATCATATTGTGTAGCATGACACATACTGTGACTATATGTGCACATGTGGCTGGAGAATACGGCATGGCTCCACCAGATATATCTAGGCACCAGAAACATGACTTCAGCAGCCCAAATAAATGCTCTGTGATGTTGCTAGTTTGTGCGTGTGCCTCATTATGGCATTCTTCTGTGGGTGGGTGTGCATTTCTGATGGGTGTCATCATCCACAGTTCCAGGGCATAGCCAGCATCCCCCAGTAAATGACCCAGTGGGATGACCCCTCCAGCAAACATCTGGTACAGCTGTGATGTCCAGCAGATATGGGAGTAATGATAACATCCAGGGCTGACAGCACACACATTCAGGATAACCCCCTGGGCATTGCACATGACCTGGCAGTTGATGGGGGTTCCTATTACATTAGCGAATGCTAGAAATAGCAAACTCTCATTTGTCAAAATCAAATGCAGGAAACCACAGAATATCAAATGAATGGATCAGCAATTTTTTTCCCAGGGAAAAAATTCCCTGTGCTGTTGTATGGACTTTGCTGTTTTCTTCACTGTGGTGCAATGTTGGAGTTGGTATATTTAAGGTGGGGGGGAGCACATTTTATTTTGGATCAGCGAATGTTTTCCCTGGGAAAAAAATTGCTAATCTGTTCCTTCAACATTTTGTGGTTTCATGCATTTGGGTTCGATAATAGATCGTTCACTATTTCTAGTGTCTGATCATATAATACGAACCCGTTGATGGAATGGTACCCCTTGCAGTTAATGTAGATTCTACCCTGCTCATCAGGTGGAGCCTTGATGTGTACATGGCTGCAATCTATGGGACCCAGTACCTCAGGGTAGTGTGCTACATGGTAGAACTGTTGCATATTGCTAGCCCTCATCTCAGGGGAAAGGGGAAAAGATATGTGCTCACTGGCATGTGGTAACATAGCATCCAGGAACTGGTGGAGTATCCTGGATGCAGATGCCTGTGATACCCCCATCATATCCCCAGTTGGTTTTTGAAATGTGCCTGTAGCTAGTTTCCTAAGGGCTATATGTATCTTTGTTTCCACTGGGATTGGTTTCCCTCTGTTGGCTCTGGCTCTAAGTTGAGGGCAGCAGAGCTCAGTGAGTTCTTGCAGCATGTCCCTAACCACCCTGTAGCACTCTACTCTCCAGCTCATGTAGCTCCTGGAAGGTTACCTGGGCCTGAACACTCTTCTCCTTCTCTGTCTAGGCCTATTGTCAGCAGCAGTATCAGTATTGACTTCAGCCTCTATTACATGCAGATGTAGCATATCTGCACCAGCCCCTAGCATTATCTCATTGGTCAAAATTTCCAAGTCAATACTCCAACGCTTCAGAGTATTGAGGGAAAAACAGATTGTAGGGTGTGTGCATATTTTATTACTGCTCTGGTGTAGGTCCACCATGTGTGATTGGCTGCTTATTATGCATTTCACCTGCCTAAATTGTAATGAACATCATTTAATGGCCCTACTTTGGTGTGAGGTGGCCGGTGCACCTCTGTGCACCACGTCGCTCAGCATTGCTTTTTCACTCCTAAAGAATCATCACTGTCACGTGACTAGTCTACCATGTGTACATGTTAAGTTATGCACTGGGCAGCATAGCCTATACAAAAGTCACAATCAATAATTATATATAACTGCTTTTAATTACTTGCTGCCTGTGTCATCACTGTGAAATGGGTGGTCTGCTTTCACATGAACATGTTCAGCTATGCTGCATGCTGCACAAACACTCACACCTAGTATTAAAAAATTCCTAAAAGTAATGGGACACCCCCCCCTCCCGCTGGCATCCACATCCAGTGGTAATATCAGCATGGTATAGGAGTCTACATGGAAGGGATCTGCAGACAAGGTTGCTCCTATTACCGATTCAACAAATTCACCTCATTTAGATACATATCCATGTTGACAGCCTGGTAACTACACAGTTCATAACTGTATGACCTAGGCAACAGCACCAATACACCATTGTACATACCTGATGCAACATCTTATAATACATTTATGACAGGTATTATAAAATACTTTTTTCCCCTTTTTTTATTTTTCAGTTAGGCATGTTTATGCACTGCAGTGCACAGCACAAACATGACAAAATCATTAAAAATATATATAGTTACATATTATCTTGCATTTTCAGACATCAACAATGCATTTTCACACACCACTGTATGTGATCTAACCATTTAAGAGGAGTTATGTCCATATTTGTGGACTTTTATATCTCCTTTTCTCTGTAGACACTCCTGTACATGTAAAATGTCCATGTACACTATGGACAAGGACACAGGTTCTACATGGATGCCTTTATGCTTGTTGGATCACTCCACCTGGGTCGTTTGCATAAAACTCACCTGCTTATGAGGTAATTTGCATTACACTGAACTTTCCTTGTTTGAGCGTGCTTGCCCTCTGCTAAGCGGCATTTACTGAATCTAAAACCTTTCGCACTTGTATATGAAAAAAAATCACATAGGGCTTATTAAATTCCCCCTTATGAGTTAATTGTAGAATACTAATCTCATATAAAATCTTTCATCGTGCATATAGTTTCATAAAATACAACATACAGTTGTGATCCTAAATTTATTTCAAGTAACCTTGTCATAATGACCTAAACGCAGAAGCAGCACAACTCATCAATAAGATAGAGCACCCAGAAAAGCTAATAAAGATTCCCTGAAATATCTGATGGTGCTTAACAACACAAGAATATTTAAGGATGTAGTAATTTAAAAGAACATAGAGACTGAAGGATTTGCAACTTCTAGATTTTGCTATAAATGTATCAGTTCCCATTCTCTAAAGTAACCAATGGATATTTTGCCTTATCTCTGCATTATGACTCCATAAAGATAATCAGATATTTGCAAATACGCACACATGATAGTTGAAACCAAAATGAATATTTTTCAGGACATTGCCAAAAATAAAGGATCTTCCTAATCATTTTACATGATTTCAAATAGAAATGCTCATATTTTTATACTTAATTCAAGGTATGTTAATGAAGAAAAAAAACTACACATTTTCTAAACTCATTAAAACAACAAATGGCTATCAGCCAAGTCACTAGGATATAAATGCATGAATATCATTTATCAGGTAATTTCAGGGAGTCATTGGCTGTTTATGTATGCCAGAAAAGAAGTAATCTTATAGGAAAATAAAATTATTCTAAAAGAAAGGTAAATTGCACTTTTAATGAATTTTAAATGGGATGAAGAAACTAATGCCCTAGTTGCAGTTATTCTCACATCATCCACTTTGGGGCAGTGGTTAAAGGAGCATATCTTGCTTTTGAGCCTGCTGCAAAAGCTGCAATGTTAAAATGTTGGAGAGGATTTGCGATTGCACATTTGTCAAAAAAATGAAGACTGTAGGTTACATCAAATATCCTCCAAGATTTGAAAAAATATTACTGAGGTGCTTGTCTGGCGCTAATTATATTTCCAGTATAGAATCATGAATATTCTTCTCTCTATTGTGCATCACTTTGTAGTTATGTAATTTGTAACTGATGCAGTTTTCAAATGCCCCAAATGTTTACTATAATGTACTTCACCTTTGTAAAAAGTGACCACTAAAGTTGTGGCAGTACAACTAGGGGAGTGGAATGCATTGCCATTTGTGAAATGGATAAGCAGCATGGTCTTGTGAGAATTCATTATAGGCTATTTTCATCTGTTAATATTTCATGTACTTTGATTAAATCACTACTACTAATAAAACTGGAAAATGCAAGCTATTTAGCAAACCATTGACACCAAGGAGTGTGTAATGACCCCCCCCCCAATAATTCTGTTTTGTTTTCAGTGTGCATATTGGGAAAAGAAAACAATCTCTAACTCAAAATGTCTTCATTTATCTCATCTATACATTGAAACCAAACCTTCTCCCTTGCAATTGATTTTCTTGACATGGTTTCTTTATAATCCTTTGGAGTTCTCTTGATATAATAATTTAAAGGCTTTAACTAAACATTTTCAACTCATTGCAACTGTTCTTTCCACAGTTTGCAGATTGCTCAGGAGCTTCTTCAAATTTTGCCTCATGTAACATACCATTAATGCAATATTCTTTCCTTTTTTCTAAGACAGTAATTCACTGATTTTCACTTTCAGTGCCAATTCTCTAAGCATAGTATATTCACTAGTCATTTTATGACCATCAGCCACCTTAGAAAGTTTGATTCCTTTTTCTCTTGCCCTGATAGGATGTCTTGACAAATAAATTTTAGAAAATCACTTTTTCCTCAAGATCTACCTTTCCTCTTTAAAACTATATATATATTTTCTTTTGTTACCAACCTGTTATACATTATAGTTGAAGAAATTATGTAATGTTAAATGTATGTACACTTCAATTCTACTGTTATATCACATTTTTATTCCTATACTGTTTATAACTTGATGTTATATGTTTACTGTTATATCACGTTTTTATTCCTATACTGTTTATAACTTGATGTTATATGTTTACTGTTATGTCACGTTTTTATTCTTATACTGTTTATAACTTGATGTTATATGTTTACTGTTATATCACGTTTTTATTCCTATACTTTTTATAACTTGATGTTATATGTTTACTGTTATATCACGTTTTTATTCCTATACTGTTTATAACTTGATGTTATATGTTTACTGTTATATCACATTTTTATTCCTATACTGTTTATAACTTGATGTTATATGTTTACTGTTATATCTCATTTTTATTCCTATACTGTTTATAACTTGATGTTATATGTTTACTGTTATATCACATTTTTATTCCTATACTGTTTATAACTTGATGTTATATGTTTACTGTTATATCACATTTTTATTCCTATACTGTTTATAACTTGATGTTATATGTTTACTGTTATATCACATTTTTATTCCTATACTGTTTATAACTTGATGTTATATGTTTACTGTTATATCGTTTTTATTCCTATACTGTTTATAACTTGATGTTATATGTTTACTGTTATATCACGTTTTTATTCCTATACTGTTTATAACTTGATGTTATATGTTTACTGTTATATCACATTTTTATTCCTATACTGTTTATAACTTGATGTTATATGTTTACTGTTATATCACGTTTTTATTCCTATACTGTTTATAACTTGATGTTATATGTTTACTGTTATATCACGTTTTTATTCCTATACTGTTTATAACTTGATGTTATATGTTTACTGTTATATCACTTTTGTTTTTTCTCATTTCTGGAGATTTTCTCCCTGGACCTCCACTGAAAATAGGTTTTTGACCCAGTCAGACTTTCCTGGTCAACAAATGTCAAGAAATAAAATCATTCTCCCTCTTTGTACTGCACTATAACATTTTATAACTGCAATTTAAAGATCTCATCTGAGCTCTAAGGTGAAACTGCAGTCTGGAATTACCAAGCCCACTGTAAAGGCTTTTAGTCTGTCATGTGTGTGAGTTTCTCTAAAGCCATGCATATTCAATTGTACCTAGGTAACATCTAATGTTTCTCTTCCCTTTCAAATTGTCCATAACTTTTTTTAATCTACCAGAGGCTAACTGACAAAATGCAATGACTCTCTGATTCCTTCCCTACATTTGGTTGAGTTCTTCCCTAAATCCAATGGTATTTTCATCTATTTATAATAAAACTGGCAGCATACTTCAACATTAGACAGTACTGCCCTGTGGATGCTTAACTACCTTCTTCAACATTTCTTAGTGAATCAAGCTGTTTTTCTTTTCTGCCTAGATAAATGGAGCATGTTTTCTTTTCAGGTAATGCAATAACCTTGTAATTGTATTACAATTTCATAACATTCCGAAACTGCATTTATCAATTCCCAGAAGAGCAATGGCCATTTTGCTTTGGTTAGAGTATTTATCCCATGTATTCCCATGACAGTATTGTGGTCAACTGATGTGCCATTTTTGGAAAATATAAGTTTATAACATTTGTGGTTATGCTTATCAGATTTACAATTTTGTCTACTAAATGTAAGAATACCATTCAAGGTTGTGTGTATAAAATTCACTATTTTAAAGTGTAAAACAATTCCATTTTATTCTCCCAAGAAACTTTCTCAGTGTTACATCACTTTAGAGCATATTCAGCAAAAGCTGTTTCATTGTAAAAGTAAAACTGAAAGATAAAATGAGAAACTGCATCTAATGGTGCTCATAAGGTGAAGGGACAATCTTAATAGTCAAAGCAACTTGTATATTGGAGATACTGAATATTACAATGAAAAGTTATCTGAATGGCCCGAGATTAAGTGCTTTGTCAGGGGCAATTTAAAGGATAAGAACTACCATGTCAGTCTACACATAGACCTCTTTTAAACCAGCTTCAAAGACAAATTCCCTATCACTTAAGGAAGAAAGTCAAGGACAATTAGAGACTCTCAAAGAAGTCTCATATAAGAGGGAAAGTGTTGTACTCCAGCCATTGATTTTATCAATAGTGACACCACCTAAGCCAAGGAGACCATGTGACGACAGGAATTTTATAGACATTAAAAATCCAATAGGACTTCTATAAACCTAGCACCATTAGTGGATGATATCTTTGAAATCAATGGAGCAAAAAGATTCAGTAGGTTGACCTCAACCCAGGCAGCAGAACCTTTATAACTTTCAGATCATACTAATGAAAGACAAATGATTAATATATGTGGTTAACTGCTGCTTAGATTTTTCTGCCTGTAATCCGGCATGCTAAATGGAAAATCAAAAATATCAATAACTTCATGTCAGAGATGAACGAAAAAGGGCCAGATTCAATAAAGCCTACACTCAGTGTACACTAAGTGTACACGATATGTATTCAATAAAATTCTTATCACATTTTTTGTGCTTTCTAGTCACTCAGAAAGATTACACTAAGTGTACATGTAGTCTACACGTTGTGGTAACCTTTATGATTCCCTGTAAATATTTAAAGCTGCAAGAGTATCAGTAGGAAAACTAAAATTAGGAGGAAGAAGGTGTGAGTTATGCTTGTGTTGTCTGTTCACTCAGAACAGTGTACACTTAGTGTAAGCTTTATTGAATCTGGCCCTATACATCATTGTATTGTTCCCATGTCTGCTATTTGCACTATCTAATATCATTTTCAGATAACATATTACTAATATACAGTTTTCTGTCTGGCTGTCTTTGCTTGTCTGACATAATCATTATGGAGCAGATTACTATCTTCGTTTCGGCTTCTGTATACCCTAGCAAATTACTCCATCTTGGGTTTTGCTAACACTTTCCTAAGGTTAGACAATGCTCCTTTTGAGGATATTGTCAATGATTGCATCTCCAATGTATTATATTGCTCTGTTTCTTATCAGTGGCATTTATAAATGGTTCATGTCTGTGCATCTCTAATAACATTGCTTTTCTTTATCAACTACCCCATTCTGTTCATCTTTTTTATTTATTTACATTTATATCTCTCAGTCTTCATTACTGCAGTGGTGGTGCTCCGGTAGCGTTGTCACCTCACAGTAAGACGTTGTTCTGTGTGGAGACATGCGTGAATGGGCATACCTTCGTTGAAGGTTGTGCATCAGGGCTGGCAACTCGGTACGTAAAAAATCTACTGCCAATCATTAGCGGACTTGAGTTCCTCTGTGGCGACCCCTAACCGGGAAAAGCCAAAAGATACAACATATCTCTCAGTCTTCTTTGATTTTCTTCTGAAATATAAGGACCTGAAAAAACTAACAAATTGTCAATGGTCATTTCTGGAAGAGCCACTGCTTTCTTAGTTACCATGTTACTGTTACATGACTGTGTTATCAAACTATTGAGTTTTGATTTAAGTAAATTCACAATCTCTAGTTAGTTCCTTTAGTCTAGCATGTTACCTACTGGTGGATAGATGTTCTTTTTATTTGCACATCTGAAGTTATGCATTTCATATCCTATATTTTTCTTGGTCTTAGACTGGTTGGTCTAAAACATCCTGAAAACTGTCATCAGGTCTTGCTGTGGTTTCATATGTATTACATACCTGTTCTCCTTGCATTGTGTAACAGTAAATACATTAATTGCTCATGTCTTGCTATGCTTAACATTTTTGTGTATTCCTGAAATATGACTACCCACTTCATACAAACTGAGTGTATGTTTTGTATGTTAAAACGTTTTTCATATATTGGCAGGTAAAAATATACACAGACATCTTTTCATTTTTCAGTCAATTAAACTTAAACTTTTGTGGCTTTTGTTAATATTCTAAGCCTTTTCTCTTTTGTATTCCTCCTCTAACTAAAAGCATTTTAGGAACAGCTTATGAAAAGCCGCTCAGATTTAAAGCCATCTCACTTACAGTCTTCACTTGCAGTTCCTCACTGTTTTTGAAGGAAAACAAACTACACATATTACCAAAACATTAATGAACTAAACCAGTTAGTTTGCACTTCTTTATTATGACTGAAATAGGTTAACTTGTAGCAATTGTTTTATATTGTCATGGCTGGGGATTTGGAATGGAGACAAATCATTATGTTTAAGACAGCACACCAACTCATAAGACATTTACAATGTTTAGGGGCTGCACAGTGGCACAGTGAATAATGTTGTCACCTCACAGCAAGAGGCTCCTTCCTTCCAATCTCGGCTGGGGTGCCCTCTGTGTGGAGTTTTCATGTCCTCCCTGTGATCATGTGTGTTTCTTCTGAGTGCTACAGTTTCCTCCCACATTCCAAAGACATGCAGTAGGAGGATTGGGCTCTCTAAACTGGCCATAGGTGTGAGTATGTGTGCGAGTGTGTGGTGTGGAAGAACTACTGTGGCAGGGCTAGCCACCCAGTGGTGTAAACCCTGGCTCTTGATGATTGTCACCGTTAAAGTGACACCTCGACTCCATATGCAAAAATGGGGAAAAGGGTTTGTGGATGGACAGATTGATGGATTTACATAGTTTACATTGAAATATTATTTTGCATGCAGCCATGCACTGAGGCTGTTGCAAGATGGATATGGCTTTTCCAGACCTGCAAGTACCACACAGAGACTTTAAGATATACACCAGGGTTACATCCCCTTTACTAAGTGAATAACTCACTAGCAAACAAGAATATGTCCAATCAAAAACAAACAACTTCAGCTAGCAGATATTTTCAGAATGTTGTTATATAAACAGCAGTTTGGCTGCTTCATAGAGATGAAGAGACTCACTAAAGGAGCAATCAGCAAAAGCTACATAATTCATTATATATATATATATATAATTCATCATCAATTCCTACTTTATGGATAAGACTTGCTAATTTGCTCTGCATAAAGATTAAACTCAAATCTGTGCTCTTTTGTAAGTATACTCCATGGGCTGTTGTGTACCTCCTACAGTTCAGAAAACTAATATGTGGTACATTCACTGGATCTCTCATTAGAAAATTCCCTGTTAGCAATTAAAGTCAGTTGATGAATTTAAACCATTGTAGAGAAATCATGGCTTGGCATCAGAGCAAAGGGGATGATATACTTCAATACTAAAGCAATTACCCAGTGCACTATGGTCTATATTGGTCAGTATAAATACACTAGATCATAATAACTTCCAAATTATTTAAAAAGGTATGCACACTAATTAAAAAGTAAACATATATTTTACATCAAATTTGTACCACCCCATATATATTACTAAGGACATTAATTAATAATTACTTTAAAAAAGGACCTTATCAGAGGTGTTCATTTAAACCAGGGGAGATTAATGCATCCAGTATTATAATTGCTATACTCTTTTAAATAGTATATCCTGCAAACTAAATTTCTAGGTCAATTGATGGCTAAATGATCAATTCCTAAAAATAAAATCTTGGCCTTGGGTGTTTCAGGAGTTTGTGTAATATAGTCCATATTTTTCTAAAGCATGTGTCACTGATATACTTAAGAATCCCAGTCTTAAAAGACCGGGATGTCTTTTCCATAGAAAATGCAGACTATGAGCAAATGACTAAATAAATCAGCCATTCATTTATACATGTGATTAGTTGGTTTATTTGATAAGTTATCAAAGTATCACAAATTGCAAATTCCTTTATCTAATATGTGTTCATGCAAACTGAACAATTCCACCCTGGCACTATGCCAAATGGCTGAGTATTAGTAAAACAACTTTTGAATGAATACATCTCTAGGCTGAGATTTTTAGTCTCCCATCATCTGCCCCACTGTTCTTCCTTTCTCATATAACCAGTTTTGGGCAAGGTGTTACTTAATCAGACAGGACTGAAACAGTCTGTGGACTATACCAATGTTTTTAAATAATACCTTATACTTCCCTAAAATTACTGCTAATACCAGCTCATAGGTGGGATCAGAGTTATGTTTGCTAAAGAATAATAAATCCTTCCTCTACTAAATTATTTGACCGGTCTTTAATATACTGAATAATCAAGGGCTCATGACCCGTCTCAAAAAATCTCCCCTGCAAATCATTTACATGATGTTCAAACTCTTGGGTCTGAAAAAAATCCATTTCACCCATTGGGTATTATGTTCTTAACCATGTGCCTAGGATGGCAAGCATTAGCATATAATTAGGATTTTTTTTTGTATTTATTTTCCTACAGAAAGTCTGTTGTAAAACCTCTGCCAAATAACTTATGCGGAGAACATTTCATATTTCCATACCGGATCGGTCGAGGCCTGGGTTAACAATGGCCGTCACCAGTACTGTTTGCCAACAGGGTGCTGGCAGAAATTGGGCTACTGTTGGCCAAAGGAGAAGCGGAGGAGGAAGGCATGCCTGAAGGCAGGAAGAGAGGAGGAAGGTTAGGAGTGTAGTAGTGAGGGTAGGAACTTTGAATGTTGGCAGTATGACTGGTACAGGGAGAGAGCTAGCTGATATGATGGAGAGAAGGAAGGTTGACATATTGTGTGTGCAAGAGACCAGATGGAAGGGAAGTAAGGCCAGGTGTATAGGAGGCGGGTTCAAATTGTTCTATCATAGTGTGGATGGCAGGAGAAATGGGGTAGGAGTTATCCTAAAGGAACAGTATGCCAAGAGTGTTTTGGAGGTGAAGAGAGTATCTGATAGAGTGATATTTGTGAAGCTTGAAATTGATGGTATAATGATGAATGTTGTTAGTGCATATGCTCCACAAGTTGGGTGTGCGATAGATGAGAAAGAAAATCTTTGGAGTGAGTTGGATGAAGTGGTGGTGAGTGTACCCAAGGGTGAGAGACTAGTGATTGGAGTGGACTTCAATGGGCATGTTGGTGAAGTGAACAGAGTTGATGAAGAAGTGATGGGTAGGTATGGTGTTAAGGAGAGGAATGCAGAAGGTCAGATGATTGTGGATTTTGCGAAAAGGATGGACATGGCTGTGGTGAATACGTATTTTAAGAAGAGGGAGAAGCATAGGGTGACGTACAAGAGTGGAGGAAGATGCACACAGGTGGATTATATCCTATGTAGGGGGGCCAGTCTGAAGGAGATTGGAGAATGTAAAGTGGTGACAGGGGAAAGTGTAATTAAGCAGCATAGAATGGTGGTCTGTAGGATGATGTTGGTGATCAAGAAGCGGAGGAGGAGTGTGAAAGCAGTGCCAGGGATTAAATGGTGGAAGTTAAAAAAGGATGATTGTGAGGTGGAGTTCAGGGAAGAGTTAAGACAGGCATTGGGAGGCAGTGAAGAGTTACCGTATAGCTGGGTAACTACAGCAGAGCTTATAAGGGAGACTGCTAGAAAGTTGCTTGGTGTGACAACTGGACAGAGGAAGGAGGACAAGGAGACCTGATGGTGGAATGAGGAAGTACAGGAGAGTATACAGAGGAAGAGGCTGGCGAAGAAGTGGGATTGTCAAAGAGATGAAGAAAGTAGACATGAGTATAAGGAGATGAGGTGCATGGCAACGAGAGAGATGGCAAAGGCTAAGGATAAGGCATATGGAGAGTTGTATGAGAGATTGGACACTAAAGAGGGAGAAAAGGACCTGTACCGATTGTATAGTCAGAGGGACAGAGCTGGGAAAGATGTGCAGCAGGCAAGGGTGATAAAGGATAGTGAGGGAAGGTACTCACAAGTGAGGAGAGTGTGTTGACTAAATGGAAAGAGTACTTTGAAGGGCTGATGAATGAAGAGAATGAGAGAGAGAGAAGGTTGGATGATGTGGGGATAGTGAATCAGGAAGTGAAACAGATTAGCAAAGAGGAAGTAAGGACAGCTATGAAGAGGATGAAGAATGGAAAGGCTGTTGGCGCAGATGAGATACCAGTGGAAGCATGGAGGTGCTTAGGAGAAATGGCAGTGGAATTTTTAATCAGATTGTTTAATGAAATTTTGGAAAGTCAGAGGATGCCTGAGGAGTGGAGAAAAAGTATTTTGGTAACTATCTTTAAGAATAAGGGTGATGTGCAGAGCTGCAGTAACTACAGAGGGATAAAATTGATCAGTCACAGCTTGAAGTTATGGGAAAGAGTAGTGGAAGTTAGGTTAAGAAGGGAGGTGATGATTAGTGATCAGCAGTATGGTTTCATGCCAGGAAAGAGCACTACAGATGCAATGTTTGCTCTGAGAGTGTTGTTAAAGAAATACAGAGAAGGTCAGAAGGAGTTGCATTGTGTCTTTGTGGAGAAATCATATGACAGGGTGCCTAGAGAGGAGTTGTGGTATTGTATGAGGAAGTCGGGAGTGGCAGAGAAGTATGTAAGAGTGGTACAGGATATGTATGAGGGCAGTGAGTCATTGGTGAGGACTGCGGTGGGAGTGACAGATACGTTTAAGGTGGAGGTGGGATTACATCACGGATCAGCTCTGAGCTCTTTCTTATTTGCAGTGGTGATGGACAGGTTGACAGATGAGATCAGACAGGAGGCCTCATGGACTATGATGTTTGCAGATGACATTGTGATATGTAGTGAGAGTTGGGACCAGGTTGAGGAGACCCTGGAAAGGTGGAGATATGCTTTAGAGAGGAGAGGAAGGAAGGTCAGCAGGGCTAAAACAGAATATATGTGTGTAAATGAGAGGGAGGGTAGAGGAATGGTGAGGATGCAGGGAGTAGAGCTGGTGAAGGTGGATGAGTTTAAGTTCTTGGGATCAACAGTTCAGAGTAATGGTGAGTGTGGAAGAGAGGTGAAGAAGAAAGTACAGGCAGGGTGGAATGGGTGGAGAAGAGTGTCAGGAGTGATTTTTGACAGATGGGTACCAGTAAGAGTGAAAGGGAAGGTCTACAAGAGGGTAGTGAGACCAGCTATGTTATATGGGTTGGGGACAGTGGCACTGACAAAATGGCAGGAGTCAGAGCTGGATGTGGCAGAGTTAAAGATGTTAAGATTTGCACTGGGTATGACTAGGATAGACAGGATTAGGAATCAGTATATTAGAGGGTCAGCTCAGGTTGGACAGTTTGGAGACAAAGCCAGAGAGGCGAGATTGCATTGGTTTGGACATGTACTGAGGAGGGATGCTGGGTATATTGGGAAAAGGATCCTAAGGATGGAACTGCCAGGTAAGAGGAAAAGAGGAAGGCCTAAGATAAGGTTTATGGATGTGGTGAGAGAGGACATGCAGGTGGTTGGTGTAAAAGAGCATGATGCAGATGACAGGAAGAAATGGAAACAGATGATCTGCTGTGGTGACCCCTAACGGGAACAGCCGAAAGATGATGATGATGATGATGATGATGATTTTCCTACAGAAAGTAGTATGAATGGAGATATCATCATTCTTAAAGACTCCAACATCCAACAATGGAATGTTATTCTTGCTACAATATGAAGTAAAATGAGGTCCCCACTTATTTTTATTGAAATAAGTTAAAAATTCACTCAAATTCACTAGATCGGATTTATAAATTGTTCTGTTTCTAACTGGAAGCTTTTTTTTTGTTTTTTACAGCCATGGAAAACAGTACATACTTTTTACAATTTTGGAAAGCAATACTCCTTTTTATGCTAGCTAGTCACTACTTTCTCTGGTATCCTAATAAGTAGTTTAGAATTCAAGAATTTAAGACTGTTCGTCAGTGAAGAAGTGAATACAATAGATGAGTGACTTTGCTGGCAGTAACTAATCCAGCCCTAAAAAAGAAGTAGGTGGATCCATAAAGAGGGTATTGTGACTACTGTAGTTTTCAAGACAGCTAAACATGTTATTTAATTGTCCATTTATTTTACATTGACTTGATTTTTATTTTTCAAAAGCACAGAATTAATCCACCATTTTGAAGTAAGAGGGTTACATTCATTCATCTTCTAATAGTCAATTACTATTCAGCCATGGCTCTCCAGATAATAAGTATGAGAGGATACGTTTCACACAAACAATCAAGACAATCATTTGAGTTGTGGACAGACATTTTAGCTTCTCTATGCATTACTGAATAGTTTGAATGCCAGGTGCACTAGACACAAGGCACTGAAGTTCACAAGGCTCTGTTTCATAGAAAATCACTGTTGATGTGATCCAGGTGCACTAGACACAAGGCACTGAAGTTCACAAGGCTCTATTTCATAGGAAATCACTGCTGATGTGATTCATGTGCACAAGACACAAGACACTGAAGTTCACAAGGCTCTATTTCATAGGAAATCACTGCTGATGTGATTCATGTGCACAAGACACAAGACACTGAAGTTCACAAGGCTCTATTTCATACAAAATCACTGCTGATGTGATTCAGGCACACAAGACACAAGGCACTAAGTTCACAAGGCTCTATTTCATAGGAAATCACTGCTGATGTGATTCATGTGCACAAGACACAAGACACTGAAGTTCACAAGGCTCAACTTCATAGGAAATCACTGCTGATGTGATTCATGTGCACAAGACACAAGACACTGAAGTTCGCAAGGCTCTATTTCACAGAAAATCACTGCTGATGTGACTCATGTGCACAAGACACAAGGCACTGAAGTTCACAAGGCTCTATTTCATATGAAATCACTGCTGATGTGATTCATGTGCACAAGACACAAGACACTGAAGTTCACAAGTCTCTATTTCACAGGAAATCACTGCTGATGTGATTCAGGAGCACAAGACACAAGACACTGAAGTTCACAAGGCTCTGTTTCATAGGAAATCACTGCTGATGTGATTCATGTGCACAAGACACAAGACACTGAAGTTCACAAGGCTCAACTTCATAGGAAATCACTGCTGATGTGATTCAGGCACACAAGACACAAGGCACTAAGTTCACAAGGCTCTATTTCATAGGAAATCACTGCTGATGTGATTCATGTGCACAAGACACAAGACACTGAAGTTCACAAGGCTCTATTTCATAGGAAATCACTGCTGATGTGATTCATGTGCACAAGACACAAGACACTGAAGTTCACAAGGCTCTATTTCATAGGAAATCACTGCTGATGTGATTCATGTGCACAAGACACAAGACACTGAAGTTCACAAGGCTCAACTTCATAGGAAATCACTGCTGATGTGATTCAGGCACACAAGACACAAGGCACTAAGTTCACAAGGCTCTATTTCATAGGAAATCACTGCTGATGTGATTCAGGTGCACAAGACACAAGACACTGAAGTTTACATGGCTCTGTTTCACATGAAATCACTGTTGATGTGATCCAGGTGCACTAGACACAAGGCACTGAAGTTCACAAGGCTCTATTTCACAGGAAATCACTGCTGATGTGATTCAGGTGCACAAGACACAAGACATTGAAGTTCACAAGGCTCAACTTCATAGGAAATCACTGCTGATGTGATTCATGTGCACAAGACACAAGACACTGAAGTTCACAAGGCTCTATTTCACAGGAAATCACTGCTGATGTGATTCAGGTGCACAAGACACAAGGCACTAAGTTCACAAGGCTCTATTTCACAGGAAATCACTGCTGATGTGATTCAGGTGCACAAGACACTGAAGTTCACAAGGGTCTGTTTCATAGGAAATCACTGCTGATGTGATTTCTAAGTATGAAACAGCAGTGATTCCTTTGTTGTGGGACAGTTCTTCCTTCTTCATATCTGTGTGACTACATTTTTGGTATCTATAAGTTTTGTGGGGGGTAGGGTGCTTACCTTCCAGATTAGGGGTGTTTCACAGAATTCTGCTCTATAAAAAATTTACAGTTTGTTAGGGTATTCATTTTTGTCATTTTGGCACAGGTTTTGATAGTGAAACCCAGCATCTGTGCAGCCATATATTAAAAACATGAGAAACACAGAATTTAAAAAGGTAACAGTTGAGGAATATGACATTTTAGCACCATAGCATGACATTACTGGATTGCCTAAAGCTGGGGAGTGTGCAGCATGGAAAATGGGCAATTCTGGCATTACAAACACTCTGACAAACTTGGCGCAGAAAACAAGTGTTTTTTTTTATTCCTTAGTGACATTATTTTGTAAACTTTCATTTCCAATCCTCTGACTCAAGAATATGAACATGGGATTTTGGACAACCCCTACAAAAAAAAGTAGACTATATCATATTTTATAATCAATGAACAGAAGCTATACTACTAGAAATGTACCCCCCTCCCCACACATACCTTCCAATCAAAGTATTCACTTTCAAATACCATAAGCTGAGCATGGCAAGTGTATTACTGTTACTAAAAAGTTACACATTTATGATATACAACAGCATGAGAGATATGTTTATTTGTAGGACTCCCTTAACTGGTTACATGCAATGACTATGATCTTAGTACTAATACTACATCATAAGTTAGTTAAAAGGGACAGAACTGCAAGGTGCAGTGGATAAACTTACATTAACTATGTGACTTTTCATTTCTGCTGTAGAATTTGAATAATCGTATGAACCACCAACTTCTGCAGAGATGCTGTGTAGATAAATACATAACATGCAGGTTAATTGCTTGATATATGGGAAATGTAGTCTCACATTAATATATTTTAAGAAGCGTAGTGAAGTAGTATTTTGTTTTGCTATTGAGGTCCCACATGAAGTGGTAGTCTATGCAGTTTCATATCTTTCACTTAAAAAAAGTTGCCAAGTGTATAGGAAATGATTGCGCAATGTAAAAATGTTTTGGAAACTAGAATAGATTCAAATCTTGCAATTTTTGGATTATAGCAAGGGACAAAGCTTGGACATCTTTAGGAGAGTATGACAGGGGAATTCAATAAAGCCTACATGATGTTTTTTCCGTGTACACATCGTGGTGTGATGCGTACACCAACATGAGCAATTTTAGATTCAATAACTGCTGCTTAGCGGCACACAAGCACGTGCAGCCAGGGAAAATATGGAGGAATGCAAATTACCTGATAAACAGGTGAAGCTTATGCAAATGAGGCAGGCTGAGCAAACCAACAAGTGGAAAGAAATCTGTGTAGACCCTTTGTCAGTGTCCATAGTGTAAGCAAAAATTTTCAATGTACAGGAGTCTACACAGAGAAAAGGGGATGTAATACAGAATAAATGTAAACATACATCCCTGGAAACTGTATGACCACATACAAATATGTGCAAAAATAATGTTGTGGATGTCAGAAAGAAGAAGCGGATAAGTTAAAATAATATTTTATTTTCTTTAATAATCTCAGCTTGCTTGTACTGCATGTCATAGTGCGTAAACATGAATAATACAAAAAATAAATAAATAAATAAATAAATAATGTGCATTTTACAATGTATGTCAGAAATGTACTATTGCTCCCTGTGTCTGTGCTGTACAATGGTGTATTGGTACTGTTGCCCAGGTCATACGGCTCTGAACCGTGTAGTTTCCAGGCTGTCAGCATGGATATGAATGCAAATGAGGTGGATGTCTTGTATAGCAAAATGGAGTAATCGTGTTCGCATAGCCACTTTGTGTAGGCTCCCACACCATGTTGATATTCCCAGTGGATGTGAATGGCAGCAGGGGGGTGTGTCCAGTCACTTTTAGGATTGTTTAATTCTCACTGCACATGTTTGTGCTGCACGTCACATAGCTGAGAGTGTTTATGCGGAAAGACCACCCAGGTCACAATGATGACCTAGGCAATAATCAATTAAAACTGAATATATTTAATTATTGATTTTGACTTTTGTGTAACCTATGCTGTATGGCACGGTGCATTGCTCCATGTGTTCAAATGGCACACCACCCATGTGACAGTGGTGCTGTAGGCAGCAATGAATGGAAAGTAGATATTTCCAATGAATATTTATTAATGTGTATCAGTTATGCTATGCAATGTTATAGGGCCTATACAAGCCTAGCCAAAAAATTCCCTGGATATTTCTTCCCACAATATTTACTTACCTGGACCCCTGTCTAGCAGGGCGACTGACGTGATCCCTGGAGTGAATTTCCTGTCTCCCATCTCTGGGTCAGAAACCTATCCCTCCAGCATGTTTTGTTCATTGTAATGACAAGGTTTAGATCCCTGGAGCATGTGGCTCTGAGGGATTGGGATTTCTTTAAGTGGAGCATGTCCAACAGCTCAGGTTTTGACATGGCCATGTATGTTAAGCAGAGATTGTCTCTGAGTATATGATATGCCACAGAGTATAGCTGGAGTTTTTTAGATGGTCAGCATAGGGCAGCTGCTTTAGGCCTGTGATTCTTTTAGTGAAGTATTTCTGCGGCCTTTCCAGCTGTTGCAGATGTTTTGTGAGGTACATACCAAATGGAGTGTTGTACTCTATAATGGGTCTAATGAGGGATGAGTACAGTGGGACAATAACCTCCTTTTTTGCTGGATGAAAAGCCCTTAGTGATGAGATGTGCCACATAGAAGGATTTCCTGACTGTTATGGCGATGTGGTTATCGAAGGTGAGACCACTGTGCACCTGTGTCCCTAAGTCTCTCATCACACTTTCGATGTTTAGTGTACTGCCATCTATGTGGTAATTTATGGGTACATGGTTTTTACCAAAGGGGACAACTATGCCTTTCTTGGCATTAAGCTTGAGCCCATGGATCTGGCACCAAGCATCTGTTTCTGTAAGGCCCTTTTGTAGAATATCCACATAATTTGGGAATTCAATAATGGCTCTCAGTTTGCAGTCATCTGCAAACTTTGTTAGCCAGAGTCCCCTAGTGTTGGCAGTGTCTCATAGGGAAACATTCCATACAGGAAACACCATCCTCATGTGGAAGGACATTTAACCTAGAATGGCTGTAGTGCTATCCACAGCCCTGAACCAGGTGTGTGTGACTGCGCAAAAGTCTGCATCTTTCAAGATGGGGACACCATGCAGTGAGTGGAGTTTAGTGGTGGCCTTCCTAGCATGTACCAGCATATCTGTGATGTTGTTTGAGGATGGTATTTCCAGTATGGAACGTTTCCCCATGAGATACTGCCAATAAGATGCACTATGGTGATGTCAGCAGTCTTGTCCACCACACAAACTGCCAGGGTAACAGGTGAACACCACCTGTGGCAAAGCATTGAGGTCTATTGAGCAAATCATCACAGGCAGACATTTACTGGGTCCCCTTAAAATGACACCACATGATAAGCCAATTATTGATGTCAGTCATTTTCTGTGTGTATTGAGCCATTATCCTAGGTGAAGGTGTAAAGTAGGTGAAGGGCAGGAGCATACCCACTGGAAACAGAGTCTGTAAGCTCAGTCATGTGTCTGCATACAATCCATTGTTGTATGTCTCAAGTTGTACACACCAACAGGAACTATGACATAATCATAAAGTTACCTGTTGTTGAGACCTGCGTGCATGTGTATTATGGCATATCCTGGCATCTCACAGACAGCTAACTGTGAGCTTTCTCATGTGTAGTCTAGTGACAGGGACATCAGTGTGTCACATGATGCAATCACCTATGAGTAATAGGGCTGGGTTTGTGTTTTGCCTCAGGTGTTTGACTGGTGAGACAGTGGTGCATGCGCTATTATGTGTACTGTGTTCTGCAAAGGTATGTGTATGTGTACTGAGCTTGCAAGTGAGTTTCTGAGGTGTCTGCCTTTGTGTATGTGTCTTGTAAGGAGCTCCACATGTGCAGTTGTGTGTGATGTGGGTGTGGGTGGAATACGTGTTGAGGTGTGCATGTTGTCAAAGTGGTCATTGCCATATGTAATGACCAGTGTGTGGGGTGGCATGGAATCAAGGTTTGATATATAGTGACATATATCACACATTTTGTTTGTATGGCATAACAGTATAGGGTCTGGGACACTGTTCACATCTCCACAGTGGTCACTGATACTGCCATTAGCAATAGATTTTTGTTTCTGTGTACATCACAGCAAGCCTTCTTTGGGCAGTGGCTTGACAGATGCTGCAGTGTAACATGATATCACTTTTATGTAATTCACCTAAGGTAACACAGCACCTGACAGTATGACATGACATGACATGGTGGAGTGGGTACAATGCTTTGCTGGGCATGTGGCCTTCCATCAACCATACTCCCATGGTTAGGCATGGTCGCAATAGCATACCTACAAATGTGACAATGTAAAACTCCAGCAAATATAGGGTTTTGCTGCTACACCCTTGTGGTTGACAGCCTCAAGACACACTGTCTGTAGGCACTCCCTGCAATGAAGATGTGGATGTTCGTGCATGCACAGAGAACTTGCTCAACTTTGCGGTCATTATTGTGGCCTTACTAGTGAACACTGCCTGTCAAGCAACCAGACAGTGCACTGGATGTTGTGTGACATGCTGTGGGAACACAGACATGTGTTCCAGTTGCAGAAATGTACAGTATGACATATGTAGGACATGTGTGGGTACACACATGTCCTACGTATGTGTGGGTACACTCTTTGGCCAAATGTGGCCACTCCTCTGCAGTAGACCTTAGACCCAAGGCATGCAGACATGCACCATGAAGCTGTTGAAGGTCAGGCTGCACGAACTGCTGCAAACTTGTGACCTAATGGGGAACCTTGCACGTGTATGTCATGGGGCATTGTAGATCATACCATGACACTATAGCTGTGCTCCGACTCACCATCTGATCATCACCCTACTGATATCCTATGAACCCTGGAATACTATGCATAGTACATGCCACAATGTAATGAGTGCTCTGATTGTTATTCAAGGCATCTACCTGTAAAAGGGCATGTCAAGCCTACAGATCCTTGCATGATGTGGGACAACTATGTGGATGAACAAAAAGGCTGTAGCCTGCTCCTCATGTGGAGCTTGGTACCAATGCTTTGCTTTTGGTGAGAGACAAAGAGTAAGAGCATGGTATCCCAGGACAGAGTGGTTGTGCTGAGACCAGCAGTTGTAGTTGCCAGGCACCAGCAATTCAGGGGACTTCCTCTTGTCAGCATTCATCGCAAGATGACTGTGTCATTGCAGTACACACTGCTTGAGTGGTGTGCAACTGCAGGATAACTGTGTAAACAGTCCCTCCTTACCTTTCCCAGGATGTATGTATGATTCCCCTCCCCCCATTGCTTGCCTATGGTCTGTATAAACACAGACATGTTGGCTGACAACCTTCTTGGAAACCATGATGGAATTAAAGTCAATACTTAGTTGCACATAGGGCACGTAGCAGGCAGTGACAAGTGGTGTCCCCAGATGTCTCAGTACTGCCAAATTTACAGCCATGAAAAGACACATGGAAATGATCAGTAACAATGTAGTACATCTGCAGGCACTGGCCAAAACCGTTTGTTTTTTTCATTATCAGATCATGTCTACCCTAAGCATTGGACCTAATTGATTTTTACAGTATGCGATGGATGAGGGGTAAATGACTCATCGCATCTACCATGGCCTGAGAAGACATTTGACAAGAGTAGGCCATCAGGCATTGTGGACACACTGTAGAGGTTATTTACAAACTTGTATGCCAGCTGTTGGATAGCCAAGTGTCTGGCAGTCATTATCTGGGAAGATAGGACTGTGCACGCCAGTGCTACAATGAGGCCAGTCACCAGTGGACTACACACACATATCATTCCTGGCACTACTCCTCCTAGACATTCCCTTCTCTGCAGTCAAGGCCACTGTCATTGACATCAGACTGACTACATTTGCAGATAATTGCAAATAAGGAACTATCAGTGTTTTCCACACAGAACCAACAGTTACCCAGGATGGGCTGACAAACACAGTCATTTGTTGTCAGAGCCATTGACAAATAATACATGCCAAGGAATGCACAATACTTACTTTTGTCACTCATCCACCTCTTGGAAAATATTGTATTGTCTGCACATCTCCAAGAGTTGACTCATTAGTCAGAGACTTATGGACACCGACAGTGATCTAACATTTGACTTTCACTGGCAGAAAGATGTGGGGCTTCATGCACTGTTGCACAACCTATAGAGAAAGATGTGGCATGTAAACCCCAGAATGTCATAGTTACACTGTATGTGGCTCTCATCACACCTGTCATTGAGTACAATGACACCTGCGATATGTAAGTACACAGGCATATCTGACACCTGTGACAGCCAGAGAGGTCCCACAGTAACCCAATACACAGGGTACATAACATGCCCAATGCAGACTGTGTCAAGGCCAAAACTGTGTATTCTGTCTCCTACATGCCTTGGAGGGGAGGTGTATATTTACCATATAGGGATGTGTCAGATCCCACTGTCTACCACCTGCACATCCAAGAAAGGACTAGCATGAGATGTACCTGTTCTACACAGCTGCACTTTGACTGTGGTATAAATAGAACATGCTTTAGAGACACGTATGTTACCTTGACACTACACACTATATGTTACAGTCTCCCCATTCATGTGAGGCACATACCTGCTGCAACATACATCATGTGCAACTTACACAATGAGATGAGTAACAAGTTAATCATAACTGGTTCAGGACAAATGTCTGACATGGACACAGGGGAATTGTAGATGGTGCATATTCTACTCCACAGTTTGTAGACGTGTCAGCTCCCAGTCCCTGCTTACACTTATCAAGGGTACCACACTGTGTCAGAGATTATGGATGTATGAGTAGGCTGCATGAAGCCATTGTCCCTGTTAGTCTGTAATACACATATGAGCCTATGTTATCATGTTCCTATAATGCTTTACCTTTGTGAAGACATTTTGTTTTGGTGCTGACATTCCTTCCTGTGCTCTGACATATACTTTATTGTAGCAGTGTACCCATAGGTGTGTCCCAAGCAATTCTGCACCTGAAACATAAATATTTCTATGAGATAAATTTCATTGTGTAAGTATACAGCCATCACAACATCATCCAACTTAACTCACTCACTCCAATAGAGCTCAGGAAGTTTGCAGTAATGTCCAATGGGTGTAGCCTAAGCCTTTTCACAGAATCAAACTATGTCCTCACATTTCAAACAAATGGTCATATCTCTAAAACTATAAGGATTATAAAAGAAGTATCAATGGCAAACTCTTCAGCACGAACTATTTTTTATAATATAGTATTCTTTAAGTTCTAGGTCTTAAACTGAATTGTATAAGAAACAGTAATACAGTAACTATTACATTTGTAATATTTTGTAAACAACTTAAAATATCGCAGCAACCACTCAAATTACACAAATGCTGTCAGCAGCATTTTATTCATCTAGCCGAGAGCTTTCATATGAGGCTGAGTTTTGTCTGTGTTACTTTGTTATTGAGATATTTAGAAAATATGAAATTTATATCTATATAAATTAATATCATAAAACTCCAGTTAATATCTATTTACCTGCACTAGACAGAGGTCATAATGCAGTTGAGTTTGCTATTGTGTAAGCTTTAAGATGAAATATTTTAAAACCTTGTACATAGCATGGTTTTAATTATTAACACAAATATGATCAAGCAATATTTAATACCTAGAAGCATCAGTAGGAGTTAACTGCAGATGCACCTGGAGGTGTCACTTGGATGTAATGAGTTAATGTACACAACATAATGTGGTTTACTCATTACAACTGGCAGCAGACAATATCTGTCAGTGACCGATACAGGTGACATGTGAAAGACAACAGTGGATTAAAGAAATACATAGTAATTTAGGTAGTCACCCTGTGCATCAGACACATACCTTCAAGTCCCTGCATTGATGACAAGGATGACAGGGATGTGACACAGGTATCATCACTTGCACAGTGTTTTGTGTGGGGGTGTAGGAGGTGTAGGCTGACCCAATAGGTTGGCAAGTGTGTGTGTGAGTCAGAAAGGGAAGCAGGCATCTGCAAGTGACCTGATTGTGATAGTGGTGTGTGTGTGTGTGTGTGTGTGTGTGTGTGTGTGTGTGTGTGTGTGTGTGTGTGTGTGTGTGTGTGTGTGTGTGTGTGTGTGTGTGTGTGTGTGTGTGTGTGTGTGTGTGTGTGTGTGTGTGTGTGTGTGTGTGTATATATGAATGTAGTCAAGTTCAGTGCTAGGTCTACATGACTGTATGTTGGACAACTTTGAACCATGCATGGTGGAACTGACAGTTCACCGTCTCCACCCCTGAACATGGAAAGTGCCTCTGCCAGGAGTTGCGTGGCACCTCTATGCCCAACATCAGAAGCAGCGCTACTACCTGAGGGTGACTGCTGTCTGCTGGGACTGTGTCCCCCACAGGAATGTCCAGGACCACAAGCCCATAGCCTGCCATGTCTTAGTGTAGACAGCATGCTTGCTTTTGAGGTGCTGGATGTTCTGCCACTACAGGAATGTGATTGAGCATGGCCAATCTGCTGACCTATGTCCTGCAGTCCAAGGCTCAACTCCAACCAGACATTCCATCACAGCCAATGACCTTTACAAGAGAAATTCTGAAATCTCTCTTAGACCACTGACTTTCTACTGTGTCATTCAACTGATCCAGGGTATCAGCAGTGAGGTGGAAGCAGTCATGGATGTCAGACTTTGCTGCATTATAACCCTGAGCATTCATCTGCAGGTCCTTTCAGAACATGCCTGTGCCTCCATAATGGCCCTAAACATATGCCAAGTGACATGTGACAAGACACCTGCAACAGGTGGTGGAAGGACAGCAGGCCTCCTATGAGCACCACTATCTATCTGCCAGTGTGGACTCTCACCATGTCTTTGGCTATGACCAGTGTCAACACTCACAGCAGCCACAATAGCCACACTTTCCTGTTCAATGTCCACACCCTCTGACTGTCTAATATCTGTGACATCAGGGGACTGGATATGAGTTGGCATATTGACTGTGTAAGGTAATAATGAGGGCAGAAGAGGGATGTCAACCTCTGTGACAGATTCAGCCCCTGCAACCCCCCACCTGTGCCTCACTTTGGTCATCATCATTATCAGAGTCTGAAGAGACACTGACATCCGGTTGTGAGGGGACAGAGGACAACGCCCACCCGGTCACCTGTGATAAAAAGGGAAAAGTGGTACATTAATATCTGCATGACTATCCTCTACAGTGCTGTCTTACAATATATGCTAAGCTGCATACAGTGCTGTCAGTATTAAAGATTTGTTTCACCCCCAACATGATATACCAGGACCTGACGACATTATTTTCTAACAAATGTCTGCAGTTACTTGTAAAAAATAAGCTCCTTAACTAAGAATCTCATGAGAGACAGTGATGTACACTGTTGCCATTTATCAGAACTCTGCACAGTTGACACATAAGGCAATCTGTACTGTCCTGCAAATACTGCAAATCTATCAGTGTGGTCACAACTACAAGGCATAGGTATGACTGTTAACCATGTTCCATTGGTACAAATCTGTGAGGTTGGCAATCATGCAGACAATACATCAACCCAACCACCAGGCCTGGGAGGACACTGTAGCAAATACTATGCCATAAATCTACATCTATAACACCACAGTGTTATGCTTTCCAGGAGCAGGAGCACAGCCATATCTGATTCCTGACGGTCCTGTGAAAATTTTAGGGAGACGTAATGTAAACAGCAACCCATGTTGCACTATTACAGGCTACTATGTCCAAATAAGTCACAATTCTCCCCACATAAAAATACCTTCCAGCCACATAAAACTATGTACACCTTGACACACTGAATGGTACAGTATTACAGTGCTGATCCAAGTAAGCATACCTGGCCACTCCTCTTGCATGGAAATGGTAGCACCCCTATCCACGACATATTGTGTGATGGATGTCTGGGAGTTGTCCTGTGTTCGTAGGTTCAGCAGGAATTCCTCAGTGTCTGACAGTGGTTGTTCTGCTCCAGGCCCTCCACCAGTGACAACACGATCCCTCGCCACATCTGCTACTCTTCTGTGGGTGGTGTTTATCATGTTGATGTCACACCTGCTTATATGTCCTGCTCTGTTGACCAATTGCATTTACATTGAAGATCAGGTCGGCCCACAATGCTGCCTCCTCTTCTCATTTTGTCCTTCCACTGGACAGCAGGAGTTGGTGGTGTTGACGCAGGGCTTTCAGGACAGTATCATTTTCTGCCTCTGTAAAAGGGCCCTGATGTCAGGGATACATATTCTGTGAAAGACAACAAAATGGAAACATACATCAGGATCACATACCTGGGAGTATAGTATGTAGAGATACAGCAATAACAGATGGCTATCAGCAGGCACTGCTTGGTTACAGATCTCATATTCAACACCATGCAAACATACCAAGGCTGTGGATGTGAGTAGGATAGTAGTAGTGGTCAGGTATTCCTGCTTGTGCCATGAAAAATACCGTTGTTATATTCACACACCCAACCCAGCAGTCCATTAAGTTGTGGCCTGTATGTGTCAACCCATATTATAATATTTAAAACCAGCAGTGCCACACAAATAGCAGTGTAGTTTTACCATCGGTATTAGCAGGAAGTTTCCAGGAGAGTGGTATACCTAATTAACAAAGATCATTCTAACAGTACTGTACTCTAGCTCCTCTGGTAGGTGTAACACATTTGAAGATCAATGACATGTCATCAGTACAATTTCAAGCAAGGCTTACTCCTGTAATCCCCATTCCCCCTAAGTATATGGACACATATGCATTATGTTGGAAAAAATAAGGTTACATACCTGACGGAGTACAATACTCCTCTGTTGAATGGTACAGAAATATATAAATGTTGTGCCAACAAATTGACCATGCAAAGTTACTCTCATACACAATGTTTCCCCTAGCTAGCTGTTTACCTTTTTAACATGGTTGTCTATTAGCAAGTGATTGCCTCTGAACCAATCTGTGCTTCTGAAATGTTAATTGCAGCCAACACAACTGATTTGTAGTATAATCAGCCAATCCCATGCAATCACTGAACAAAAGTATAGGGCCTCAATGTAAATTGTAACCCCTTTCTCATATGTTGGGTTGGAAAATAGTGAGGGACAGCTACTGCATCATGGCAGAGCGAATGTCTACAGCAGTTACTATTTACATACAAATATGTGTGCTACAGGCTGAAGCTGGAGATGATGCTGCAGACAATAGGCTTAGGCAGAAAGGATGAACACTTTGCAGGACAGCAAGCTTTAAAGAGTAAATGTGGGAACTGTGGCAGCCTTGTTGTCTAGGCGGGGCCAGATTGAGAGTACCCACCCCACTGGGAAGTGAGGTATATGTGTCAGATAAGTCTGTCACCCGACAGTATCAGTAAGACAATGCAATGCAAAATGCTTGGTGTGTCCTAAAAAACAGGTAGGTGTACATTCACCATGATGCCATGCAACTGGACAACTGCCAAGTCATGTGTTATGTCATGGCAGTCCCCTGTTGAGTGTGTGCTGGCAACCGTTGCGTCTAGCTCAACCTCCATATATGTACGTTACTTGTGCAGCTGTGGTTGTCTGTGATATCACTAGCAAAACATTGTGAGCTGCAGTGAGATATCACCGGGCCACAATTTCAATACTCACGTCAACATCCTGTGGGAATCCAGACTATTGCATTACCTGACATTCTGTGCATTTTATAGTGTTGTACGAGGAGTAGGTGAGAGTGGTCCTATCTGTAGGCCTTTGCCCTGTATGTATTATATAGTTGCAGACATTCCAACTGCATTGCTTTTGGTGGATAAGTAGGTGATGAGACAGATATACATATCGCATTTTATAATATTGATGGCCACATACATGTATTTTCATTGGCAGATGCAGCTACACTGTTATAGCAGATGAAGTTTTACATGTTGTAGTTATCATTCCACAGTTGCCTGCTGTTAAATAACTCACTTACATCTATTATTATGTGTATGGTTTTAGAGTGCTGAAGTTGTATACCAGAGTCCCGGTTAAAATCCTCCTTTCCATTAATGTATTATCAAGTGTATTCTTACATGTTGTAAACATAATTACAGGGTTACCTGCTATCAGATACCTAATTTATGTCTAAACTTCTGTATGTGTCTTTATAGTGATGTATTTATCTGCCAATTACAGTACTATTTTTAATAATCCTCTTAGGTGATTTGCGTGGTGCAGTGCAACGTGCAGCACCATTGAAACACACTTAATGAGGGGAATACAGCATTATTATGTTTTGCTTAAAACACCAGTTTTCATTAGCAGCTGTGTGGCTTGATGGGATGATCCACTGTTCTGTAATTTCAATGGACATGGGTTTGAAATAGGATGCAGACGTACTTTCTGAATGTGATTAATATTTTTCTAAAAGCATATATCAGTATAGCTGTATTTAGCAGAGCAAGTGATGCTGTGCACCACACCATGATGTGCAAAAAATATTTAAAGAAAAGAAAAATGGGGAGATAGAAAAGTGGTGAAATGGGGTGCAAGCAGGGGAAAACAGTGAAAGGCAGGTAGGGATGTGCAGGATGGATGTGGGGAAGGACCGTAGCTGTCCATTTCTTCATCACCAACAACTGTGCACTATGACAGATTTTTTAGATGAATTTGGACTTTCACCCCCAGAGAGGGGTGATTACAACCTAACTGCATTGTCAAGCCAATTGGACCAAATTAGGTGTGTCCAATGGACACGTGTGAAATGGAAACCTATGTATGGGACGATTTTTTTTTTGGCGGACAGGTGCCTATTGTTTTAAGGTGAGAGTGGAATATTGGTGAAGGAACATAGGTACATGTGGGGAGGTAAGTTGGGAAGGTGAAGAAGCTTTTGCACACAGACAAGACAGACAAGACAGCAGACAGGGTTGGTGTGTGACACAAGAGGGGGGTGTACACCTTGAATGGGAAGGATGTTGCGGAATCCCAGTCCCATGAGCATCCACACAGTAGCAATATGACTCAAGTCCTCACCCATGGGACTGTCATCACTGCTCCTTCACTGCCTCTGTGGTGGCAGTGGTGGAGGCTGGTGTCCAGGGTGAGGCTTCCCCACCAGGATGGCAAACATGCCCTCCATCTGGCGCTGGCATGCACCTACAGTTTGGTGAACCAACCTGCACACCATACCTGACAGTTCACCCCTCCACCTCTGCTCCCAGAGTGGGGCCCAGCCCCAGCCTGTGCGACAGAACTATCCAACACTGCAGAAACTGCAGGGGCAGCAGAGGGGTGCCATCAGGCTGTGACCCAGACATGCTGGGCCCCGGTGCCACAGCCGGTGGAGGCAAGGTAGTTGATCGTCTGAAACCGGCCTACCTTGTTGCACTGTAGTAAATTATATATAAACATAAGATAAGATTAGTAATAATCAAACCAATGTTAGTATTAACATAATGGAAGATAATATTGATTAGAAAAAATAGATATTAAGGTATATTATGAGGAACACAACAATAGATAACATAACAGTTAAGTATATTAACAGCGGACCAATATGACATAACCCATTAGGCCAACATAACAGTTTAAAATAATATATTAATATCACACCATAATAATAAATAATAATTAATTGATACATTTCATAATAAATTAGAGAAGTGTACAGTGACTCCAATTCTTGTATAGATGATGTGGCATGTGCACATCTCTCAACTTGTTAGCATGTGACAGTCTGGGCCAAGCACAAAAAATGCAGGTACACAACTACAGGGAACTGTTTTACATAGTGTGCTCATACATTACTGCCAAGGTTTTCTATAAATGGATTTGCCAATAAATTGTATTCCAAGTAATGTCATTTATCTGCTAATCATGGACCAGACATATGGCGCATTAGTCATTGCATTCTGAAAAATCATGACAGTTAAGAGGTATGCTCATGTACACTAATTAGACTAGACAGCCGGTGATTTCTTAGTTGGCTGCCATGGGATTAGAACCCACAAGCTGCGACTCCAGAAAATATGTGCACTAAATTTAGCAGTTGACTGATGACAGATTAGAAAAGACATGGCAGTGCATAGAGGGATACTTCACACTTATTGGAAAAGATTATTTATCAAGGCACAATCCTGCTTTACACTTTATTGATATTACTCCTGAACATTTGCCACTTATACATATGGATATCTGTCTAGAACTTTAGCTACCTTACCCATATACCTTGTTCCTGTAGTGGGAGGAATATACAGCATTAGTTGACTACAAATGGCCATAACACAGACTTGGACCTTACTATGGGTATTGCACTACATTTATCAGAAATTGTTTTCTGCAGTCTTTATTCATTTTGTCTTTTACAGTTGACTGATGACAGATTAGAACACACATGCAGTGACTACAACCATACTGCAGTTACTTGAACAAACTACTTTTCAGTGCACAATCCTGCTTTAAACTATTGATAATGTACCTTAAAATCTGACATTTGTACACATGAATATCTGGCCATACCATCAGCTACCTAGTGGTGTAGCTAGAATCTGTGCCACCTGGGACTTTCTTTGAGTTCATTGACCCTCCCCCTCACAAAATAATGGTCAAATGGGGCCTCCCATACACAACCCCCCCTCCCCACAGCCATTCCACTGTCCCATTACTTGGCTATTTCTCCCAATTTACCATAAACAGTAATGTACATACTGCTTTATACTTTACTTCTACAATGATTATTTAGATTTCATTTAAAACTTTTATTTTAAATCTTATAGTACAAACACTGATAGACATCTGCTACAAAACGCAATACAGTTTCACAATGAAAACAGACATGGCATTAAATCTTACCTGCCCCTGAAACTCACATTAATTGAAACAGCACTGAACCTCACATTCAAAGAAAATGTATCTGATTAGTAGCGGATACAATTTATCTTTGGGCATTTTTCAAATCATAGGCTCCTTGCACAGATATTTAGGACCATGCAAACATACATGTGTTCTTTGAGTCATCTTCCTGATTGTATTAAATTATATTCCATGTATAATACAGCACACTTGTTAGACCGTGTTTTAAATTCATTATTTTGAACATTTTTCCAGTATGCAATTAAATAAAATGTATGAACAAATAATGACAAAACTGCCCAATTCAGAACATTTCCATCATAAAGGTCTACTCAAACTTCTACCATCACAATCCACAAATATCAGTAAATATGTACAATCTCTGCCGAAGGAAAAGTCATCTAAATAATTCCACATTAAAGAAATCTGTAACTAATGAAGAGGTTGCTGTTACCAAACAACTTTATATTTTGTTTCATCTACAAATAAAGTGACTTTTGCCCTCGAAGAATAAATTGCCTATGTTACTTTAAAAAATATAAGCTAGTAATATTGAAATAGGGAATGGATGGCAAACTGATAACAGGTTCATAGTTACTAGATATCTTCTCCAAAGGAGGACATTCTCAGGACTGCAGCATCCACCCCCTTTAAAATACAACAAAATACAGTATCAGCAGTCTATCTACATACTGTGGGAGTAGAACCCAGAGCCTTCTGCATCATAATCAAGCATACTACCTGTTGTGCTACTAATAATGCAAATAAGCTTGGCATAAGCAGCACTAAATTTCTCTTTCCTGAAGCTCTCAGCTCCTTGTAAAATCCACTTGACAATCAACTATATCTCTCAACTTTGCAGCACAAGAGATATGAAAA
This sequence comes from Protopterus annectens, assembly GCF_019279795.1. Classification (NCBI taxonomy): domain Eukaryota; kingdom Metazoa; phylum Chordata; order Ceratodontiformes; family Protopteridae; genus Protopterus; species Protopterus annectens. Next base: position 829,651,639 of record NC_056750.1, on the reverse strand, counting down.
ATGTCAAAATTTACTGGGGATGGGGACAAAGGCCCAAAACCAGGGACATGTTTTAAACATTGCTTACATACAATCTTAGAAAGTTGATAGAATAAAATGCTTTGTGTTATCATGCATTTCCTAAAAGATAGGAAGACTGAAACCTAAATGGCTATCATTATTTAGTAATTCAATTCTCTTGGATTTACCAGAAAACCACAAATTTTAAGAGGAACAGACCAAAAGTATTAGCCAAACATTTTGTGAAAGTCAGGAAAGTTGTCAGCTGTGGACTCAACTCCTTGCATTACAAGTGGTGGTATGGGTAGAGAATTCAGGCTCTTGCTTCTTGTACCTAAGGTACAGGGTTTGAGCCTGAGTAACACTAACCACCAGGCATACTTAACTGGGGCATTTTAACACTAACCACCAGGCATACTTAACTGGGGCATCACACACACACACACACACACACACACACACACACACACACACACACACACACACACACACACACACACACAAGTCTAATTGGCAGCAGAAAATCTCAAACACCCATTACTTCAAAAGTCTGTCTCAGCAGCAATATGAAGAAGCAGAGCAGCAGCAAACGGTGTACTGTTTTAAAATTGCATGGGAGGAACAGGACGTCTGTGCATGTGGGTTCAACAGGATGTCTGTGTGACAATGCATGCACAAACATGATGCCACTGGACTGAAAGATCAAGATGCAATGCTATCAGACTACTCAAAACAGTGAGTAAATACAGTGAGTAAATGTGAAATGTAACAGTCCCAAAAGTGCCGCCCGGGGCAGACTGCCCCTCTTGCCTCCCACCACACCCTCCTTACCCATACACCTTGTTCTTTGAGTCGGTGGAATGTACAGCATTATATGATACAAACTGGCCAGAACGCAGACTTGAAACTTACTATGGGTATTGCACTACATTTATCAGCCATTTTTTCACCAGTCTATATTAATTTCCTTTGTACAGTTGACTGGTGTTAGATGCAGTAATTACAAGAATAGTGATTACTTCTTTGTTTAAAACAGTAAATGTCACACCCCCATTACCCTTTAAAATCTATTTATTACTATTGCTTCAAGTCTGGCATGTACAATATGGACAGGGAAATAGAAATTTCACCCTGGGGATCACTCCAATGACTCTGCTCAACAGAGGCACTGGGAACTAAGGTCGGGTGGCATGATACTAGGGTAATCCTATGGGCTAAGCTTGTAAAGGCTCCAGGGCCAATAACCTAGTACACACCTATGAACCTATGAGCTGTGCCAGACCTGTAAGTAATAACCCATTTATCCTCATCATTACCTGAGTGCACTCTATATCATATGTCACACGATGACACAGCACAACAGTGACTGTTAATCTGGGTAGACCCCAAATTCATCAGATGTTTGTAAGCTATACTATACAATAATGCATGGTTACTGTTTCATGTGTTGGATGGCTTTCTACACTGTCCCCTCCTTTGCCAATCACCATAGGTGTTCCCCAAGGCTCTATCTTAGGACCTCTTCTAGTCAACATTTTTACTAACAATCTTTATAAATCCTGGCCCAACTCAAGTCTCATCCAATATGTGGATGATTCTACAGTCATTGCCTCCTCTGATTATTTATCAGACCTGCTTGCCAAAACCCAGTAAATTTTCAAAAATATTGAGACCTGGCTAAACAATAACCAACTAATACTCAATGCTAAGAAAACAAAACTACTTCTATTTTCTGCCTAAATCACTCTCACATAATACCCCAACCTTCACTATCACCTCATTAGATAACGCCATCAACGTCAAATCCCATACCAAACTACTAGGGGTCATAATTGATGATAATCTAAAGTTCGGCCTTCATATAAATTACTGTATCAAAAATACTAACCAAAAGCTTGGCTTACTATACCATAACAAAAGATATCTCACACCAGAGGCAAGACAGTAACTCTTTCTTGCTTATCTCCTACCCTGTCTTTCTATGGCCCCAAATCTTCACTAACCTACAGGCAACACTACTGAATAAGATGGAGAATACATATCACAAAATAGCTAGAGTCACCACCAACACTCAGCCTAAATCCCATCACTGCCTGGCCTTCAAAACACTGGACTAGCTTGAGTTCCCCAATCAACTTCTTTTCTCTCAACTTAATATTATCCACTCCATCCTGTACAAACCCTCCTTCTGCCCTAACATTTCCAACATCTTAAATTACTACCCCCCAACCAGAAAATTTAGAAGCACCAGCCACAACCTTGACATTCACAAACCTAATAAAATCAATTGGTGAAACCCTCTACAACTATCTTCCCTTGATCTACTGGAATAAGCTACCATCAGATCTATCACATAGCCCCACCCATATAAAATCACCCTAAAACTCAACTTCACTAATACCTGGACTTGCTCCTGTACACAACCACTGTGAACTTAATCACCTGACCTACATTGAATACAACCCCTTCTCAATTCATACCTTAAGTCAAGCCACAGAACTCTAACACCTAATACCTTTTTTCACTAAATTTTTCTACCACTCCACTACTCATATTTACCTCCCTCCCTTCTTTTCCCACTTAGTGTACTCCCCTTTTTCAGATTTCACTTGATTCTAACTGACACTACTACTCTCCTCTCCTCTCTAATTTATAAATTAAAACAAAATTTCTAATTTCCTTCTTTTACCAATAACCGCCCCCCTTTTTTTTCTCTTGACACTTAACACCTGCTCTATCAACTCCCCCTCTGCTACGAATTACTGATGTACATGCTGTTGCCTGTAAGAACTAAGATTTGATATACAGTACTTTCTGTACTCTTATTTTAAACTCTGAATTAGTTGTGGGGAATTCCTTATGTATTGGAGATATATGAATGACTTTAACATATTGTTTTATTGATAAAAAATAAAGAAGCCAAAAACGAATCCAACAGTTTATTTAAGCGCTTTTGTTTCGTCTATGAGAAACTTCATCAGAAAAATCTTTTTTCTCATGAAGTTTCTCATAGACGAAACAAAAGCACTTAAATAAACTGTTGGATTCGTTTGTGGTTTCTTTATTTTTTATCAGTTTGTTTGGACCTGTGTTCTACGTGTTGTATATTGTTTTATTGCTTTTTTTGTAAATAACACCTTGTAAACTGTCATGCTACAAGTGGGAATCCAAGCATTATAATGCATGCTTATATTACCTTGTGTATACTGTACGATTTGTAAACATTCTTATGGCATATGTAATACTTTGTGGAGCTTTTCTCCCTGGGTCTCTGCTGCAAAAGGACACAAGCTCCATCAGACATTTCCAGTCAACAAATTTGAAATGAATAAATAAATACTTGACTTAACTTGGTTTACCACTTCAGGTAGGCAGTGACACATTATTAAGCATATTACATTTCTCAAGTATGTTATACCTAACTGTTAGGACTGCAAACTCTGTAAATACTTTTTTATCTTGACAGTACATTATGTATTAGGTTATTGCTTTGATTTTTCCCTACTTACCCCACTCATACCTAATCTTGGCCAGGCACCCTGCATGGGACTGGACATTGTCAATCCTCTCTTCTGCAGCTTTTGTAAGAGAAACACAGCATTATGCATATCAATTTTGCACACATTTAGTTTGTATATCTATAAATCACTGGGACAACTACTTAAATACCTGTGGGGTGCATCCAGCCTGAGCTTCTTGGACTCAGGTGTCCAAGGTTCCCCTCTTTCTGCACTTTAGGTCATCACAGTGGTGACGACACTGCTCACCTGTGCGGGGTGTACCAGTAGCACTAGTATGTTCCCTAGCCAAATGATTCTGGGCCAAAGACTTGCACTCTAAATCCTGGTAATCACCCTGGAGCAGCCAGGGTTCATGGTTTCTGACCAGGAGTCCAACAAACACTTTGGTTCTTGTACACCCCATCTCTACACCCAAAAGCATGCTCCCTCACCAACTCCACCAGGCATATCAATAGCCAAGTGAGAACTTCAAAGAATGGTGTCAGATTCTCGCCTGTTGGCCATTATATACGAGTGCATTCCCACCCTTACATGTCATAGTGCAGCTTTCTAAAATGTGGCACATGACTTAACATCACACAAACTCGCACAAACCATCTAAGCAAAGCTGAGCATCATGCAAACTTGCACAAGCTGTGTTTAAGTGTAGCTTAGCAATGTGCAAATGAAGTAGACCATCGACCATGTTTAAGCTGAGCTTAGCACCATGCAGCTTTGCTAAATGTATCAATCTGACTCATGTTCAAAGCAATACATGCAAAACATATGACCGCTGAGGACTCAAAGCCATGACCTACTACACTGTACGTTATTATTCAACCTATCTAACCATGTGGATACCACAGGGAAGCAATATATCTTTACATATACTACTAATATACCTGTTAGCATTGCTCAGTGAAGCTGCACGAGTTTGTGCATTGCTAAGCACTGCAGAACTGCAACAATTAAATACATCCAGTTTCTATTTTTAGGTGTCAGAGGGCATTGCTAAGCACTGCACTGCTCCATGCAAACATGAGAGACAGAAAAAAATATTCAATTAATTACATCCGGTTTGTATTTTTAGATATATAGCAGATGTCAGGTGCATATGTATAAGTGCAGCTCAGCATTGCTAAGCATCAAGCTGCACTGCACAAGCAGGAAAGAAATGAATGTCTTGTGCTTAACTGACCAGATGTTTTCTGGATGGTCCACACCTATGGGACAGCCTCTACACTGCTGCTTGCACAAAACTCTGATCTCCCTCAGCAGCATGCCATAATTAATATGTATGGCTCACTGCTAGGGAGGAACCATGGCTGTGCACACAGGTACATTTCATGTAGGATCTACACAGACACTACACAGATTTTATTGAATCCAGATGAGAGTCTTTGTCAGTTTATATTTTATTAGGAGAAAGCAAGAGATTTGAGAATGTTGTAGCTTTCAAAATTGACTTAGAGTTATTATTACTGAAACAATTTATGTACTGAGACTTTATTCAGTAGGCACACAGACTGCTAAGTAATTATATCACATGAACTTGACTTGGAATACGCATTTTGAAACTGAGGAATGCTGTTATACATACTTTTACCAAGACAAGGACATGCTCTGAGAATATAATTACATTGGTGTTCTTATTTTATAATAATATATATGAAATTAGGACAGAAGTAATTTAGAAGATGAACTAGTGTTATTACTTAATTAAGTAGACCTCATCACTTAATCTATTTATTAAATTCTATTATAAAAGAGATGCATGAGGCTAAAAGGCATATAATAGCATTAAAATATCATTACACATATAAAACTTTGGTCAGCTTTACAGATAAGATGCTTACATTATAAACTGTACTAATAGATTATGTGTTTAAAATGGCAACAGAGAAACTTCATTTTACTGGAGTTATAGTTATGTATTATTGCAGTATATAAACATTTTATTTGTAGTAGGTCGATTACAAAAACATACTTCAAAAGTAATACTCTCAGAACTATATACAGAAAATATTTAAAAGAAAACTGATAACATATTAATGTAAAGATATTTAAATTAATGTAAGAAAAGGAACTATTCCATGTGATGAAAGCTATAACAAAATGGTAGCCATTCCAGGGGCATTGAGGGATAAAGCCCAGACTACAACTCAGCCAGCCCTGGTTCACTTAGTGGCTCAATGACTGATGAAGTGACAGGGAGGAGTGGGTGTGCCCATTTGAGGGGGGGGCTCATCTTTGTACTCTCTGAGGGATAGTGTGGTCCACTAAGAGAGAAGAATGATCCTTAGATGGTTTCCAATATGAGCAAAGTGGAGGGGGAGGAATAAAAGGGTAGGTCATAATGTAAAAATGTCTTCCTCTCACAAAAGTAGTTGCTCGTAAGACCTATCAGAATACCCTTAAGTTCCATACTAGCCCCAATCAGCATTCGATGTTAGTCCGAAAGATGAAAAAAGTAGGGGGCAGTAGACCACATAACTGATGGGGGCACTGAGGTAAGAGACCAAAAAGAATGTAGCAAGGAGGGGATGAAACAAAAATAATACTAAATTAAGAAAATGAAGACTGGAAGAAGAAAAGACAATGAAAGTGGATTGACCCTTTTTCTGTGACTGCTTGTTTTACATTCGGTACAGCTGGTGCAATTTACTGCATTTCTTGTCCATGTATCACTTGTGATATTTTTCTCAGATTTCTTGGTCTTTATATGCATTTATTAAACTTACTGCGTATTTGTCTTTCAGAAGCTTTATGGCTTTCACATTGCATTGATATTTCTGTTTCTGATATATGTACCAATATTTTTGGAAGAAAGTTATTTACTAAATTGTCTTGATTCTAAGAGGAGTTTTTTTTTAAAATCTTGAAAAATCCATTACATTTTCAATCTTGTGTATATTTATTTTAGTAGTAGTTTTCCTGATCTGATGTTAGGCCTTGGAAGGTACATTCCTAGCATGGGCACTCAGGAAAGTTGGCCTTATATATAGGCACAATCGTATCTAAGTGAGCTATAATAATAAAAAAATACAATGACCAGAGAAAGGAGACAACAATGAAGCTGTGAATGTAAAGAAATTTGGAATATATTTTCAAAAACTCCTTTCCATGCTCTTATTATTCATTCTGAAGAAAAGGCAAGGACATATATGTTAATGTTTAAATTCAGACTACTGTCTTCTCCAATGATGACATGCAGTAATGAGCAGGACAGCTGTTAATATATTTCAGAAACAAGCTCCATTGTATAGGTTTCTCTCTAAATCTAATCAAGCAAGTATTGACCGATTTCTCAATTAAAGAATATTAGAAAGATAATTCTATAACATGTGGTATTTGTATTATAATAAGTGAGGAGGTACTGTTTATTTCAGGTTGCAGAGGTATAATTTTGGGAACAATCATTTTTCTTTTGCCTTTCATATTACTGTCAAGAGACAGACAAAAATAAAAACATTTTGCTACAGTACTCACCTTTATTATAAAAATAACACTGATGAAATTACTAATCTTCCTTTTTTTCGGAGGCTGGTCATAGTCTCACCTGAGTGCTGTTATAAGCACTGAAACTATGGCTAGAGATTAATCATATTATTAACACAGATGTACTTGAAGAATACAACTGTGGTACTAAACATGCAAACATCCAAGCAACCTCCACCCCCCAACACAAACCATGAAACACATACTTCACAAAACCAGTATGCCATGCAATCACAGCCCTTAAGGCAAAATAACATACCCAACATACTAGTAATGGGTGACTCTATAGTCAGGCACACTGACGTCCCACTCACTAGGCTGAATAAGGAGAAGGTTACTGTTAGCTGCTTGTCGGGTGCCAGGATCCGCCACATAACACAAGCACTCAGGTCAATCAAGAACAAGTACAAATATGACTCTGTCATTGTCCATGTTGGTGTGAACCACCTGAGCCATACCTCCCTGGACTACATGAAAAGAGACATGGAAGAGCGCTCTGATCCATAGCCCAGGCCAGTATGACCTTGACCCTGAGTAGCATCCTACCCTCATCAAGAATGATACCACAGTATAAAGAAAAAATTCTCAATTTCAACAATTGCTTAAGTTTCTGGTGTCATTCAAAGGGGATCCACTGTCTGTCCTCCTGGGATGATATGCTTGACAAGCCACACTGCTTTGCTAGAGATGGCTTGCACCTGTCATCCTTAGGCTTTCGAATACTGGCCAAGGCTCTTGCCACCCCCATAGTGCCTTTATTAGGCAAGGCTCAAAAGACAAACCCACCACCGTAAATAGCACAAGTAACAAATAACTAAGGGTGATGCTACTCAATGACAGAAGTCTAAACCTCAAAATGAACCCACTCAAGGCACTCCTCAGTATGGAGAAAATCGATATATGTGCAGTAACAAAAACCTGGTTTAAGGCTCCAGAGAGCACCCCAGCACTACCAAGCTACAAATCATACCATACATTTTGGCCACAGAACCAAACCAAAATACAAAGGGCGGAGGTATATCCATATTCATCAAGGATACACACACCTCCAGGTTAGTGGCATAGCACGATGCTTCAGAGATCATCCACTTGCAACTAACAATGGGCAAAACTGCAATTCAAATTGTAGCTTGCTACAGATCACCCACCATGTTCCAAGACCCCCATTGCATGTTTCTGGAAATACTGGGAAACATAAAGGTCGTACCAAACACCCTAATATTGAGTGATTTCAATTACCCAAACATTAACTGTGAGAACTACTCAAGTACTAACTCCCTTGCCCAACATTTCCTAGAATTTATAAACTCAAACACCCTGGTTCAACTGGTCAACACTCCCACCAGAGGTGACAACATATTGGACATGGTCATCACCAACATGGGCGACTGGTGTTCCACACTGGAGGTCAACCCCTCGCTGGTTAGATCTGACCATAAACAAATCACTTTGGATATCCACATTCCACCCCCACCCCCGGACAAGAGAACCACCATGAAAAACTTTTCAAAAGCAAACTTCATGTTACTTAAGACCGAGGTGGAAAGTTTCAAAGCCCCCAAGCTGAAGAATAACGCTGTCCAAACTGCAAAATCCTTTACTAATGCATTCTATGGGCACCAACAAGAATGCATGGATCATGCTATCCCAAGCAAAACCAAGACTCACTCCTCCAAGAAAAGGAAACCAGTCTGGTGGACCCCCTGCCATAAACAAGCTATACAACAGAAGGAGGAAACATGTACAGAAAAGAGTAAAATCCCAAGAAGGAATGACATCCCTGATCAGTATCAGCAAGAAACTGCAATCCCTCATAAAATCATCCAAGGGGAGCTTCAAAAGAAAAATTGCCAAGGACTCCAAAGATAACCACAAGCCGTTCTTTAGCTATGTCAAGAATCTAAGTGGCAATGCTTAGATCTGCTCGGAGTTAGTGCTGAATGGTACAAAATACACTGAACTGACCGATATTGGCAACATCCTTGCAGACAGGTTCAGCTCAAACTTCACCCCCCTCTCACCCCCAAAAGGGCCCATAACCATACCAGAAGAATGTAGAGTCCCTGAAATCACAGACACTGAGGTTAAAACAGCCCTCTCCAAAGCCAAAAACACAGCATCAATGGGACCGGACGGTGTCCCAGGCTGCATTCTACAAGAGCTCAAAGACGAACTAACCCCTCACCTAAACACCCTGTTCAAACTCAGCCTCTCCACAGGCTACGTACCCATAGAGTGGTGCACAGCAATGGTTATTCTGCTCCACAAAGGTGGAGCCACAACAGACCCCAGGAACTATCGCCCTATAAGCTTGAGTAGCTTGGTCTGCAAGGCTATGGAGCGCATCATCATGGAACTCATTAACAAAGACATTAGGAACCTCCAAACACTGGACCCTTCCCAGTTTGGCTTTGTTAAGGGCAGATCATGCCTCCTAAACCTGGTGGACTTCTTTGAGACAGTTACCAAGGCTATATATGAGGGAAAGGTGGTACCAACAGCCTACCTAGACCTCACAAAGGCCTTTGACACCATTCCCCATTCTGGTATTATAGACAAGCTCACCAGCCTGAACATAAACCCCTACATCACAAGATGGGTTGCCGACTGGCTCATGGACAGAACCCACATGGTGAGAGCTGTGGGAGCTAGGTCTGACTCTAAACCGATTACAAGTGGCATTCCCCAGGGCTCAGTCCTAGGACCCCTCCTGTTCGGCATATACTTCTCAGAGGTACAGACAAAAACAGGACTATGGCTGACCAAGTTCACAGATGACTGCAAACTAGGGGCTATAATTGACTCTCCAGCTAACACAGACATCCTCCAAAAGGGTCTCACTGAGATGGATAACTGGTGTCAAAATCATGGCCTCAAGCTAAATGCCAAAATGTGCATAGTCATCCCCTTTGGAAAAGACAAAGTACCCACAAACTACCACATAGGTGGTAGTCCCCTAAATACAGAAGACATAATAAGGGATCTAGGGACCCAAGTAGATAGTAATCTCACCTTTGATAATCATATTGCCAAAGTGGTTAGAAAATCCTTCTACGTGGCCCACCTAATCACAAAAGCCTTTGCATCCAGATCAAAAGAGGTCATTGTGCCCCTCTACTCATCACTTATCAGACACATCATAGAGTACAACGCCCCATTTGGGATATACCTTACAAGACACCTGCAACTGCTAGAAAGACCACAGAAGTACCTCACAAGAGGATCAGTAGTCTCAAACAGATGCCCTGTGCAGCTCAGCTGAAGAAACTCCAGCTGTACTCAGTTGCATACCACCTACTCAGAGGTGATCTCTGCCTGACATACAAGGCCATGTCCAACTCAGAATTGATGGACATGCTCCACCTAAAGAAAACATTATCCCCTCGAGCCACACGCTTTAGTGATCTAAACCTCACCACAACAATAAATAGGACATGCTGGAGGGATAGATTCCTGTCCCAGTGACTTCCCATGCCTTGGAACAAGATTCCAATCTACATTAGGCAGAGCTAACACTCTTCAAAAGAAACCTTGATGAGTGGATAGGAAACAGAAAGATTACCCCAGGGATCACTTCAGTGGTTCTGCTGGACAGAGGCACAGGAAACTAATCTAAGGGTGCGGCGAAAGCCAACACATTCTGGCTAGGCTTATAAATGCCTTCAGGCAGATAGCCTAGTACCTACCTATGAACCTATGAACCTTGCAGAAATAATTCTTAAACATGCTATGTAACTGGGCACCATGTCAGATCTGACCATGATATGACCCCTTTTGGTTTGTGGTAGGTAATGTGTATGATTTACGAAAAGAGAAATGCAATGTCACTGTGGTTCTGCCCATGTTCATGAATTATGTGCAACAACCAAAGTGTAACAGTGATGGAAGGCAAAGTCTTTGAATGGAGTAGCCAAGCATAGAGAAGGCATTCCACCATTCCATTTCTGTTAAACTTAATAGTCTATCGACTGAGTGTCTGAATAAGAGTGATTACACAATGCCTATTATAATCCATCCAGGAGGGTTTGTCACAGCAACTTCAAACATAGGCACTGGTAAACATTACTCACCCCAGCATTTTCTAGGGAACAGCATGCATGTATCCATTGTAACACACAACAGCTGAAGGAAATGTTAGTAAGTGAAAGATACACATGAACACAGCAAATGTGTTTATAAGAATGTAAAAATAAAAAGACTGGCAAGCAATCCACCAAGCCGAGTTGCAATTTTAATAAAACAAGTAATAAAATCCAGATAGCACAGAATAAGCACATTTGGGTCTAAGCCCTTCATCAGATAACATATAAAACATGAACACAGATTTTAAAAGCACTGTCAACCAATCAACTGTCAGTATTTCACCCTCCCCCTTCTAAGAGCTGTTTTTTGTATGTTAACTGATGAAGGTCTTAGACCCAAAAGTGCTTATTCTGTGATGTCCAGATTTTATCACTTGTTTTATTAAAAGTGCAACTCAGCTTGGTGGTTCGCTTGCTATTCTTTGTATTTTTACATTGTTTGCTGTTTTATTGGCAGCGGACCTTTAGTGGAAGTTTTTCAGATATATTTGTATGTATTTATAAGGAAACTGAATGTTATAAACTATATACAAGTACATACATGAAAAAACTTTGGCTTGCATGTTCTGGGAGACTTATGTGTTAGCACTGTTGTGATGGATTAATTGCTGATATAGGGTAGACTAACAAGAGCCTGATGTGTTCTCCAAAAGGCATATACCACTTGTCTCATATAAGAGCATGATGCTGCATATTCAGACCGGTAGCCCTGGAGAAGACACTCATCCCATGTAGTGTGAGGTATTCCATGCAGGCCCTGCCACCATGGAATACTCAGCAAAGGGTGTGATGTTATGAGGTAGTGCCATCTGTGACAGGGAGAGTAGGGAAGTACATGTGTACATATGCCAGCATAGCTAGCTGGATATTTGTAAATAATTTTATGTTATTTGACTATCACACTGATTTGTACAGATGCCTGCATTAAAAATGTATTTGTAAAGTTACTTCTGTTAAAAATGCATCAACAGTTGGTTCTAGACAGAAAAGAAATATGCATGTATGTCAGAGAGTATTATTGTAACTAATCAACTGCGTATGTTTATCAGAAAACTCTGGAAGGGTGGAAAGTTTGAAATTGTGTTATAGCTTTCAAATGCTGCCACAGATCTTAGGAAAAAATTATGTGTGTGTATTGTACCAGAGTCAGGTGACCAGAGGTGATGTCATTCTCTAACAAGCATCTGGTTTCTCTAGAACTGTCACAGCAGCACCTTGGAACCTGACAGAAAAGATTTCTTTCAGGATATATATCTCACACATCCATAGAAAGACAGACATCTGTAAGACACAGTACACATCATCTTGCCTTGCTTAAGTAAGTGGCCAGTGAACAGTAATTCTTTAGTTAGTTAGGAACACTTAATGACAATAGCTAAATATTGTTTTTCTTCATCTGTGTGAGACTATCCAATTGTATTATTTTTTATATTTCATGTGATTGAAGCTCTGTTGTTTATTGTATTAAATATTCTCCTGTTTTCTATTGTATTATTTATTATTAAATATTTTAATACGTTTCATTGTGGCTGGCTCTTTCGAGAATACTTTTAACATCTTGAGAGTACTCATGCATATTTTAGTGACACTTTGGCCGGCTCTGAAAGCCTTGTGGCTTTGGCCACACTCTACCATTTGTATTAGTATAAAGTGTACACAGTATAATTGGGTACCCTTTGTAAGAGAATTAGAGTAGCTGAATGGTGGTAGCATAATTACCTCAAAATCTGACAGAATGGGGAACAGCTAGTAAATCTGTACCAGCTTTTCCCAGCTATGTATGTGTGTGTGTGTGTGTGTGTGTGTGTGTGTGTGTGTGTGTGTGTGTGTGTGTGTGTGTGTGTGTGTGATAATCAAATAATCAAGTGTGTGTATCAGCTACTAAGAACAGGGAAACAGAGCTACGAAGTGGTCAGTGTGAAGTTTTGTGTGGGCCTGGAGATACAGAAAGAGAGTCCAGCTTCAGGTCTGGAGTGTGGTCCCTGTGTGTTCTTAAAAGAAATTTTGCTGGGTACAGGGAGCTGCATCCAAAAATATTGTCTGTATCCATCTTTGCTCTTAGCAGGCATCCTTCACTGTTGTCAGTGATAAGGATTGAGGATCCTTGATTGGTGGCTCAGTCTTGAGATCCCATTTGTATTGGCATTGCTGATCCCACTATAGTGCTGTACTGTCATGTCATATGCTAGCAACCCTAGGCTCCACGTTAATAACTTGGCATTTTGCTCGCTGGCTCAATCTAGCCATGTTAAGGGATTGTGGTCTGTAACCACTGTGAATTTCCTTCCATACAGATAGGGCTGAAGTTTCTGTAGTGCCCATACTATGGCTAGACATTCTTTTTCTACATTTGCATAGCATTCCTACAGTCTATGGCTAAGATATACAATTGGGTGCTCATCTCCCTCTGAGGAAACCTGGCTGGCCCCCACCCCATGGTTCAAAGCATATACCTTCACAACAAATTTTTTGCTATAATCTAGACTGGCTAACAATGGGTGTTCTCCCAAAGCCCATTTAAGCTTTTGGAATGCCTGCTCACAGCCTGGGGTCCACACTACCTTATCTGGCCTGTTTTTCCTCTTCAAGTTTGTGATCTTCAGACTCCCCTTAGACTCCTCCTGCCATCCATTCCAAATACTCAGCACCAGGGCTTCCCTATCATGGTAAGGCTTCATCATGTTAACATGGTACAATTTGTGCTGCTGCCTCCTTCCTAGCAGGTTTACCATGTAATTAACATCACTGATCTTCTTTACTACTTTACAGGGTCCCTCCCAAAATGCCTGCAGCTTATTGTGTCTGACAGGAATAAGCACCCTGCTGTCCCACAGCATACTCTTGGGCTCAAGCATTCCTGTCAAACCAGACCTTTGTCTGCTGTTGGGCTCCTGTCAGGTTCTCTTGGGCCAAGCCCATGAGATCCCTAAGCCTTGTCCTGAAGTTTAGGACATATGCCACCACAATCTCCTTGTGGAATTCGCACTCACTCTCCCACTCATCATAAATCAAACCTAAAGGCCCTATTACCCTATGGCTATACAGCAACTCAAAGGGTGAAAAACCTGTGGTTTCATGAGATACCTCTCTGTATGCAAAAAGCAGACGGGGCAAATATTTTCCCCACTCTCTCATAAATTGGTCTGCAAACACCACATGGTCTTTAGGGTAGAGTTTAACATCTCCACAAGACCATTAGTCTGGGGGTAATAAGGGTAGTTTTTAGGTGTTTCACCCCACAGCGCTTCCACAGACAAGCCAGCATGTCTGGCATGAAATTGTCATCTCTGTCAGTCAGTACTTCTCTCTGGAAACCTACCTGCTGAAAATCTCTAACAAAGCATTTTCCACCTTCTCTGCCTCAATAGAGGACAGAGCCACTGCTTCAGGGTATCTAGTAGCATAATCTACTACTACCAGGATATACGTCTTCCCTGTGGGGTACTCAGAGGCCCAGCTACCCTTTGAAACTGCTCCTCAATCACAGGCAAATGCATCAAGGGAACCTTGACCTTGTCTCCTGCCTTGCCTAACTTTTGGCACTGCTCACAGGTCCTGCCTGCAGTACCCTGTTACATCCCATGCAATCCAATGCCAATAAAAGTTCTGCATAATATGTCTCTTGGTGCACTTTATGCCCACATGACCTGCAAAAGGAATGTCATGGGGTATGGCTGGACATACCAGACAATAGGCTCTAGGCACTACCAACTGCTGTATTACCTCACCCATTAGCCCTCCCTCAGGTGTCCACTCTCTATACAGTAACCCTTTGTTCCAGTATACCATGTCTCCTTTTCCTTGAGAATCATGTGTCTACTTAGCTACCTCACTCAAGCCTGGAAATGTAGGGTCCAAAAGCTGAGCCTGTCTCAATTCTACCTTTGTGACCCTTCCAGCTCCCTTTCCACCAGAAGCCTGGTCTCTTCTGACAGTGGTTCATCACTGTTAGCCTGGGTAGTATTAATCACCTCTGCACTTGCAGTGACCCTATCCATGGGAACATCAGTACCTACCAGCATCTGTGACTCACTTTCAGGCTCACTGCTACAGGTAGCTACCTCCCTGAAATAGCCACCTCACCAGCCCCAGCTTCAAGTGTGGGGTCTATCTGGGTCTTTCCCAGGCTAACTGACCCACATGCCTATCCCCAAGCCTGACTGAAGGAAACTGCATGCATGCAAGGGACTGCATTATCAAAATCATACCCTATCAAGACATCTGCAGGGATATCCTCAAACACACCTACCTGCTTGCTTCCTTTTCTATCCTCCCAGTCAAGGTGAACCCTGGCTAAAGATATTTGGAATGGGGTCCCTACTAAAGTTCTGCCTGGTGTGGACTGCCCTAGCAAGTGCTGCTCCTCTTTAACCACTGCAGGCTTCACAATGGTTATGTCAGAGGCTGTGTGTCTCTTAGCAGTGGCCTGTCTTCTATCCAAGATAGGGTACAAACTTTGGTGATAATTTCATACCCATGTTGTTTCCAGACAACTTACCACTGACACGCTGTTTCTCCCACTTGCTGAATCCCTCATGTTTTGTTCCCAACCTTGCCAAAGTGGACATTTGTATGCTACATGGCCCATCTGCTAACATTTAGAACATCTAACCCTTGCTCCTGGATGTGTACCTGAATTAGTAGCTTCCCCTGTTACTGGTGTGCTCTGCTGGGGTGGTTTAGTCTGCCCAACATGGGTTCCCCTATAACCATGTGCAGCACTGGGTATCCCCTTCTTGTGCAGTGATGCGTGCTTGATAAGTAAAGATCCCCTTTTGCCCCAGCTCATCTGCAGAGTTACACTCCCAGTCTGCCAACTAGATTCTCATGTCCTCAGGCAAAGTGCGAAGGGCTTGTTCCCTCACCAAAAGGTCTGCCAACCTTTCTAAAGTGGTGAACTGACACCCACTCACCCATCTAGGAAAATAAGTGCTTATCTTACAATATAATCACATACACTTTCATGTGCCTTGTGTCTATGCGCATGAAAGTTTTTTCTGTAAGCTTCAGGTGTTAACTTAAAACATTCCAATAACACTGTTTAACTTTATCATAATTTAAGTAATCCATATCAGGCAATTTAGGAACAGTAGTTACAGCTTTACCATGGAGTAAGGGGGTCTGGCACGATACCCAGAGCCCTTGGTCAGCATTATACTGTTTACATACCCTTTCAAATACATGAATAAAACTATCAAAAGTATCACCCTCTGTAAACTGTGGAAGACATTTCATGGCCTTTATTGCTTCTGGAGTTCAGTTATTCCCTTCATCATTACCTTCATGACCCTGTCAATGCATCTCTCTCATGTCGGTGCTGTTTCTCATTTTCTTCGGCCTCTGAACACCACAGTCTCTCTTCAACCTCCAAACACCATGGTCTGTCTTTGACCTCCAAATGCCATAGAATCTCTTCTGATTCTAATTCCATCTGCTTCTCCAGTTTTTTTGCTTCCAATTTAAGTCTCTTTAACTAAAAATGGACTAAGTCTTCTGGGGAAAAGGTGAACTGTCCTGTTTCTGAAGACTGCACATTCCCATCACCAGACTGGTTGTCTTCCAGGTTGCTGGTCCATGCTGCAGCTGTGACCAAGGCTGAAATCATTTCCTCTTTAGTCAGGCTGGCATGCACCAGTCTTTTGGCTTCACACACCTTGGCCAACTGGTTCTTGGTCAGCTTGCTATAATCCTCTGCTGACATCCTTGCCTGCTTTCCCTGACTAAACTAAACTAACAAAAATAAATAAAACTGTTGTGAAAATGAGACACTGTATGTTTACCTTGTGGCTGCTGAGACTACACACACCTTCAGTGACAACTGCCCACCAGCTACTGAATATCAATTAATATCTCCTCCAGCTGCCTCCAATGTGTGACAGGTCCCTACTTTGGGCAAGCAATCGAGGACTCTCTGTTCTCACCACTGACACTGGTGAGGGATGATCACTAAGAACAAAGATGGGTGCAAACAGTATATTCAGATGCAGCTTCCTGCACCCAGCACAATTTATTTTAAGAGCACACAGGGAGCACATTCCAGACCTGGGCTAGACTCTCTCTTTCAGTCTCCAGGCCCATACAAAACCCCACCCTGACAGCTCTGTAGCTCTGCATCCCTATTCCCAGTAGCTGGCACACACACTTGAATATTTGATTTTCACACACATACACACTTGGTTAAAGCTGGCACAGATTTACTAGCTGCACCCATTTCTGCTCAGACTCTGAGATAATCAAGCTACCACCAGTCAGCTATTCTAAGGCTCTTACAAAGGGTACCCAATTATACTGTGTACAATTAGTACTCATACAAATAGTAGAGTCTGACCAAAGCAGCAAAGCTTTCAGGAACGTCCACAGTGTCACTAAAATAACCATAAGTTTCAAGATGTTAAAAGCTTTTTCCAAGGAAGCAGCCACAATGAAAGGTATTAAAATATTTAATAAATAATAAAATAGGAAAAAAGATAATACTGAATACAATAAACAACAGAGCTTCAATCACAGGAGATATAAAAAAATAATAATACATTTGGATAGTTTTACACAGATGCAGAAAAACAATACTTAACTATTCTCATTAAATGCTCCTGACTGACTAAAAAATTACTGTTGAACCTCAAAGCACAGCACGACACAACCACTGCAGGGTCCAAAGAACTTTATTTCACAAAGGTTTAGTGCTTTCTTCCCTCCTGTAGGGACTTTCTCAGAACAATGCATCAAATCCCACCCAGCCTTTATATAAGAAACATCACACTGATTAACTAATTAGATAATTAAACAATGAATTAGTCAATAAACTAGTCAATGAACTGTTAAAGCTATCCAATAAAAATGCATACATAAATACATTAATACAAATGTTAAAAACACTAAAATACTTTAATAACCCACAATATTACTAAACTTTAAGACACATGTAATGGCAGTAGTTTTATTGATTCCTGGAAACTCAGTGGCATTTAGCCGTAACTGCCATTTAACTTCACATATATCCAGTACAAGGTCTATAATTCTACCCTGGACATCCTTGGTTACCTGCTGAATAACCAAGAATTTTAATTTATGGTCCCTATGTGATCGGATGTGTCTGCTTAATGCATTGGTCAGCTTGCCATGCCTAATATCTAAAAGGTGTTCAGCTATCCTATTTTTAAATTGATTTAAATAAAATCCAACAGGAGATAATCGTCAACCGTGAATCTGGATTTTACCAACCTTTACTAGCAAATGGTAAAGGATGGGAATTTAATATGCAGTCCAGGGAAGTTAGGAAAATAAATAATTATTCAACTAGCTTCATTACCACCTTTAATTTGGATGCATCTGAGGTTGTGGATATTGTTCTCAAGAAATGGGAAATCTTGAAAAGTGATAACAATATAGGGGATAAGGTGGGGCCCTGCCCAAGGTGTATTTAAGAAGGATCGTTCTCTGAAAAATATATTAGAAGCTGGTACTTATAGGTTGGGTGGACATCAACATAGGATCAAGGGCAATTTTAAATGTAATATGTGTTCATTTTGCTCACATATTTTGGAAACTACAGAACGGTATAGATTGAATAGTACCCCTTTATATATTGATGGTCATTTCAACTGCAATAGCCAAAATGTGGTATATGTGGCCAAGTGTCAATCATGTCCTGTTTTTTATGTAGGAAAAACATGCAGACAATTTAAAAATAGGATAGCTGAACACCTTTTAGATATTAGGCATGGCAAGCTGACCAATGCATTAAGTAGACACATCCATTCACATAGGGACCATAAATTTTAATTCTTGGTTATTCAGCAGGTAACCAAGGATGTCCAGGGTAGAATTATAGACCTTGTACTGGATATATGTGAAGTTAAATGGCAGTTATGGCTAAATGCCACTGAGTTTCCAGGAATCAATGAAACTACTGCCATTACATGTGTCTTAAAGTTTGGTAATATTGTGGGTTATTAAAGTATTTTAGTGTTTTTAACATTTGTATTAATGTATTTATGTATGCATTTTTATTGGATAGCATTAACTGTTCATTGCCTAGTTCATTGTTTAATTATCTAATTAGTTAATCATTGTGATATTTATTATATAAAGGCTGGGTGGGATTTGATGCATTGTTCTGAGGAAGTCCCTACAGGAGGGAAGAAAGTGCTAAACCTTTGTGAAATAAAGTTCTTTGGACCCTGCAGTGGTTGTGTCATGCTGTGCTTTGAGGTTCTACAGTTTGCTCGACAGTTGGTTGGAAAGAATTACTGTTCCCTGGTCACTTACTAAAGCAAGGCAAGATGACGTGTACTGAGTGTCTTACCACAGCAAAAGCCAGATATGTCTTTCTTTGTCTGTGTGGATGCGTGAGATATATGTCCTGCCAGAAATCTTTCCTGCCAGGTACCAAAATGCTGCTGTGAGAGCTCCAAAGAAACCGGATGCTGGTTAGAGGATGACATCACCTTTAATCACCTAACTCTGGTACAATACACACACACAGCTTTGCTAGGATCTGTGGCAGCATCTGAAATCTTTAACACAATTTCAAACTTTCCACCCTTCCAGGGTTCTCTGATAAACATACGCTTTTTATCAATTACAATAATACTGTCTGACATACGTATATATATATATATATATATATATATATATATATATATATATATATTTTTTTTTTTTTTTTTTTCTGTCCGGCATTTTTAGCACAACTAACTTTACAAATACATTTTTAACACAAGCATCTGCACAAATGATTGTAATAGTCAAATGACATAACATTTTTACAAAACTCCAGCTAGCTATGCTGGCATATGTACACATGCACTGCTCTTGTACTGCTCTACTCTCCCTGACACAGATGGCACTACCTCATAACATCACAGAAGGAATATTGTGGACTAATAGTTATGTTCAGTATGCTGTGGTCTTTCTGAAAGGAGAAAATACCATGCACAAGCTGGCATCATAGCTTACCCATTGCACTGCACACTCCATTCTCCCATGGCTGCCTGCAGGTACTCCATCCAGGGCCCCTACCTTAGCTGTAACAAGATTTTCTGGGGATTTATGATATTGGCCTGATGTTATAAGCACACCTCCTTAACCTTTTTGATGTTCTTTACTCTGGCAGTGGTCAGTTTGCAGGCTTATTCTAAAGGGCAACATGGTAGTGCTCGGTCATAGCTTTCCACAATGGTAGTCAGATCATCTCATAGATATGAGCAGTACTGTGTGTGTTACTGAGTCTTCCTAAGCCATACTGCTGTAAGAAGAACAATTATTGTGTCACACAGTATGTGAGCTATATAAAAACGCATCCTGGGGTGGGCAATGGCAGTGTGATAACTTCTCCATTGCACTTAGTGATGTGCAATGGTATATCAGCGTGAACATGCAGCATGTTCTTGGACTTCTAAATATTACTTATATGTTAGCTTCTCATAATATAACACAGCATGTGCAAGTTAGTTGTTCATGATGTAACAAAGCATATACACAGTGTGTAGGATTATGTAATATATTTATTATTGTATTTATTGATATTTGATTGCTGGGAAACTCAGATTGGGTAGGAGCCAATTTTCAGCAGAGGCCCGGGGAGAAATATCCAGAGTATGACAAAACATTGTAAGAATGAGAATTTTACACTGTTCAAAAGTAATACAAAAATGCCCACCTTTTAAATAATTATTCCAAATTAGACATAATATCAAAACATTAGTGAAGAATACATATAAGTTATATGACAATGATTTAACATTTAGAGAAAGTTTAGCCAGTTTATAGAGAAATTAAAGTTATGTTAGTATAGTACAAACAGGAACTACAATATGAAGTGAGAGAAAATCAGGATTGTGGTATATTTAGAGAGAAAGCCAGGGGAGAGAAATTGATAGTAAGGAAGTAAGTGAAGAAGGTAAAGTAATTATGTGTAATGTGTGAATACGTATTTGTTTACATTTAAGATTATAGTTTATCCTGCTGTTGAGAAAGAACGGAGTCAGCTTTTTGCTAGAAAGTTTTTCAGAATGATTTTGAAAGATGGTAGGGAGAGTATTAACCCGATGGATACAGGTATGGAGTTGCAGGCCTTAGAAACATGGTACGAGTATAAACAATGCCCAGCAGATCTGAGAGGTTTGTGAATAGACAGGAGTTTCTGGTCACTGGATCATATTGACCAACTGGGGGAGCATAGTTTTATAAAATATTATTTAGTGCTGAGTAAGTAGATTGATGCTGGATAATTTTATAGCTGGTAAAAAGCTGTGTATATGTCAGTTGATGGTGTAGTTCTAACCAATTTTAGCTTTTTAGTGTTATACAGTGATGAGTTCTGAAACGGGTATGTGCTGCAAATTTAGCAACATTGTTTTAGCTTTGTTCAAGTTTTAATTTTTGTCATGATTGAAGGTTAGTAAGGATGGGAGCTCCATAAAGAAGATTGGGGAGGAAGAGTGAGAAGGAGATAAGTAGTGACAAGTATAGTTTTAGTTGTGTTGATGAGAAAGATTTTGGATCTGTAGAGCATCCCTACTTTTTGGATATGCAGGTTGAATTTAAGATTATCATCCACTACTGCTATGAGTCAGCTGGGGTGCCTTCATGTCCTCCCTGTGTGGTTGGTGGGTTCCTTCGGTGCTCCGTTTCCTCCCACATCCCAAAGACATCTGTGGAAGGTTGGGCCGGGTGCGGGCTGGACACGTGAAAAACACTGCCATTCAATGTGCGGACAAGGTGATCCGCTGTGGCGACCCCTAACCGGGAAAAAGCCGAAAGAAGAAGAAGAAGATCCACTACTGCTATGAGAAGTCACAATGGCGCAGTGGTGCAGTGGTAGCGCTGTTGCCTCACAGAAAGAGGTTCTCCAGTTTGATTCTCATCTGGGGTACCTTCTGTGTGCAGTCTGCATGTCCTCCCTGCATTTATATGGATTTCCTCCCATGTTTGAAAGACATGCTGAAAATTGGCTTCGTTCCAAGTCAGACTTTCCCAGTAAATAAATAAAGTGACTTCCGTGGTTGCATTATCAAGAAAAGCAACTTTAAATTTTATTTTTTCATGAGAGAGATATTTGGGGAAAATATTTTTTTTCAGGTTGAACATGAGCTATGAGTTAAAAAGCTATGTTTCAGTGGTTGTTAAAGCTTCCTGAGTAATTTTCTGGAGGTGTGCCATATTGTCAGATTAGCAAATGAGTGTGGAGTCTTCTGCATACTGTATTAGGGAGGTCTGTTATGTGGGTGTGCGGAGGGTGTTTGTGACAATGATAAAGAGTAGAGGACAAAGGAGAGAGCCTTGAGGTACACTAGTAGTGACTGGGAGGTAAGGAGAGAGGGTGAAGTCCCATTTTACTGACTGATACCTATTAGACAGGTAGCTTTTGAATCATAGAAGGGTGGGCTGAGAGAGATCTAGTGAGGACACGAAGTAGAAGTTTGCTTTGACAAACTGTGTTGAAGGCTTTAGACAAG
The DNA here is from genome assembly GCF_019279795.1 of Protopterus annectens. Lineage (NCBI taxonomy): Eukaryota > Metazoa > Chordata > Ceratodontiformes > Protopteridae > Protopterus > Protopterus annectens. The sequence goes on along the minus strand of NC_056750.1, from coordinate 829,629,100 downwards.
TCTAGAAATAAGGAGGAGACTAGTTTCCCATTATCTGTAGCTTTATTGACAGTAAGTATGTAGGTTAGAAATGCAGTGCTAGTACTATGGGAAGGACAGCAGCCATATTGTGTCGGGGATAGGAGCTCTTCCTGCAGGAGATAATTTAGCAATTGTTTCTGAATACATTTTTCAAGTAGTTTGGAGAGGGGGATAAGACTGATATAGGTCTAAAGCTACTAATGTCTGCTGAATTTCCTCCTTTGTACAAGGGATAATGTGTGACTTTTTCCAGAGAGAGGGAATGTGGGATTCCTGGACCGGCCTATTTTTAAAGATTTAGGCAGGGTAGGCAAGGCTGTTGGTCGCTATTTTAAGGTACTCACTTGGAAGGTATTAAGATAACATAAATCATGGTTTGAATTTGTTTAAAAGTAGTTTTGTATAGGATGTGGGTACAGGTCTGATAGTAAAAGTGGGTGTGGTGATAAGTGGGTGTTAGGGAGGGTTATGATCTGCTGTCCATAGATGATAATTCATACAGGGTAACATCACTACAGCATTTCAGTCCTGCTTGCAAATGCAATGTAATGTAGACCGATTGAGATCTGACAATCATGTCCTCTAACACTTTGCACCCAGGATGACTGCCTCCTTTGCCTCACCTTAGCTATGCCTCAGATCTTAATTGCATATGTATATGTATCAAAAACTATTTAAATGTAATTAACATATTGCTCAGCAGTGGATGTGCTTTGCTGTACTGTTATCACCAGTTCACCTATATAAATTTGAATCACTCTAAAAATGAGTCACATTTTGTCAGTTTTTTTCTAAATAAAAAAAGAAAAGAACTGACAAATTGCAAAAAGCATAGACAAGACACATTTTTGCACACCTTCTTGTGGGTGCAAGCCCCCTGACTTGCAAAGAACTTCTAGAGACCAACTCTACAATTGCATAACATTGTCAAAAATGAAAAACTCTACTAGCAGCCCACACAGCAGTCTAACGCAAACAGTGAGCTCAGTAATAACAACAGAAGTGAATTGTTTCTGACAGCTCATAATGAAGTAAAAAACAATAAAACCTGATCAATGAAACTATAGTCAGTTGAGAATCTAATACTTGTTTCCACCATAGTCAGTTCTGTAGGTAGGCAAGTAAATTGTGCTTTGGGTAATGCTCTAATTGGTGCCCCCAACAGAGTTCAGGGCTAAGAAATTCTCCAAAGCTGAGGAGCAGGAAAACATTGGCTAGAATAAAATGAACCCCCCCAAAAAATCCTCAGTAGGTAGATAACTATTATATATCTCCAAAGTATCTCTACTCTCTTTGAAATGCTGTACAGAAGCAAAAAAGCTCTAACTGCCCTTTCTATCCAACAGACACACACACACACACACACACACACACACACACATACACATACAGATCATTCAGTTGGCTACTTAAATGATTACCAAGACAGCATGTAGCTTTGCTTGGACCAAACGTCACTGGCATCTCTAATATAAATAATATTAGTAACTGAATGGCATTTAATCAGATATGATTGCAATCATGACTGATTAAATAATTACTAAGGCTGCTTACAGAGACCAAAAGCCCTTTTTCTATAGTGCCAGTAAGCGCCAGCAGCTTGTGCTCAGGAGAGCTGCTCTTTTCACATCGCCATAAATATGATTTTTACTAGAGTGTTCTGTACTTACTGCATGTACATTTCGTTCAGATGGAAGGTGATCATTGCGGCAACTGATGTCATATGTGATAAGTAATTTTCACTCCTCAGCATTGTGTATGCCAAACTTCTACAATGCACCATATAGCACTCATATTTTAAAGTGCAGTTACCAGCATACATGTGGTTCTATCATGTCCTTACTATGCATTGTCTGAACTATGACTAGCATTAGTTAGAGCCATGTATATTTGTTGGTTAATGGTGCGAAGAGTGCCTACATAACTGATCTGTTTTTGGCAAACATATGGCCTTGCTATAGTAATTTTAACTAAAAAATCCCAGTCTGCTTGTGGATCAAAAAAATGAACTTTAATGTTAAAAAACAGCTATAACTAAATGAAGCACATAGTAACCTGCACAATGTTAAGCGCTTTCATCTGTAAATTAAATAGACATACTCAGAGCCAGTGTGGGCTAAACTGCTAAGCATTTAAATAACCAATTACATGTAAAACACACCAACCACTAAAACCAATCAAGTTGAATGACTGATTAAGCTAGACAAAAAATAAATTCTTAAAAGTGTATTATTACTAATCAACAAATGCATATAAAAATGTTAAACTTTTAAAAACAAAACTGCAAAAGTTGGTTCACAGAACACTAGCCCTTCTCTTAAGTTCACTTTTAATTGAGATATTGTCATTCAACCCAGAGAAAGCAGTTGCATCAAGTCTGAACTGCCAAAGCATCTCTCGATGTAACAAAAAAATTCTTCCAGTCCTCTGAATAGACTGTGGAAGAAACTTGCTCTAAAATCAGAAGCAGAAACTTCTTAAAACCTCTACACTGAGTGGTGTGTCATGCTAATGCAATTCTGTTGTCTGAACACTGCAAGCTGTATAAATACTGGTAAATTCTCCGATTAAGAGCATCATTAGTTTTCCTATGTAAAATGCTTGACAGCAGGTGCAGTGAGCAAGATATATAACTCGTTTGGACCCACAACTGAACTTACCAGTCTTAGTGTATCTTAATATTTTATCATGTAGTCCACCAGTGTAATTACTGTCAATATAGACACAATGGTGGCATCTAACACATGGCCTGGTAATGGGAAAAGAACTGTCACTACTTAAGGGGGGGGGGCTTTCCAACAAATTCTTAATGTTGTATCTTTTTTTCTATGTAAACCCTGGGTTACGAAGACATAACTGTTTGGTGTTGTCACAGTGAAAAACGGACCAATTCCTGTGAACAATGTCTTCAATGTCTTTAACATCCAGGGAATAATGAATAACCATGTTACTAAAAAATCATGTTTGTCACTGTCGGGGGAATTGCGCCTATTGTTGGTAAACAGGCCCTGTTTATTAACTAGGCCGTATTTCCCATGTCTCTCTGACCAGATGTCCTTACTGGTGGAGTCAAGAAGGCTCACCTGGGTATCCCCTTGCCCAAAACATGTTGTATAGTTCTAAGAACTCATTTTGACAAGTCACATCATTGGAGTTGAGCCTGGAAACTCTAGAAAATTGGCTCTTGATTAACCCCCTTTTCTGGTGATACGGATGATAACTTGAAAAAAATAAATAGATGTTACAATTAATAGGTTTTCTGTATACTCCAGTAGATAAACCTTCTTCTGGGGTCCAATGAATATTGACATCAAGGTAACTGATGTCTTTCAAGCCCACTTGATAGGTAAACTTTAAGAAACTGGTACCATTCTCAATATGATTAAGTAAAGCAGTGAATTGCTGTACACTTCCTTGCCAAATAAAGAGTAGATCATCCAAGTAATGATCGTATCTGTTACAAAACTGGAAAAGTGGAAAATGAAATATGGTGTCCAACTACAACTTCAACAGAACCCCATTTGCAAATGTTGGGGAGCAAGCTGCACCCACAGCCACCCCAGTGAGTTGTCTAAAATATTCCCCACAAAAACTAATAAAGTTGTTGGATAACACCATGTCCATGAAATCATGGATAAGCAACACATCATTCTCTGTGATGTCGCCAAATGTGTGTACAATGTCATCAAACCACTGACGTCCCAAATCATGGGATGTCACTGAGAATAAATCCTTCACATCACAAGTGACAAATATACTGTGTTCATCAATGGTGACACTATGTATCTTGTCCAACAAATCCCATGAGTCCCGAATAACATGTGGAAAGTGGCCAAATAGATTCTTCAGTTTCATGTCAACAAATTTTGCAAGGGGTTCTGTAACCTAACCTTCAGCGGCTACTATGGGGTGGAGAGGTGGATAATGTGTGTTAGAATGTATTTTTGGAATTCTAAAAATCCGAGGAATGACTGGATCAGTAACTCTTAAAAAGCGTGTAAATCTAAGTTAATGTGTTCGTAAAGAATAATTCATTAAAGCCACCTTAAAGCTGTTGTGTGCAATATTAATCTCGCTAAGAGATACAGGGCCATAGGTGTCACTGTCCCTGAGTAAATTGTACATCCGACTGTTGTAATCCAGGTCATACATAATGGCCAGGCCACCCCCTTGTTCAGTCTCATACATCCTATGTCTCTGTCTCTCATCAAGGAAGACAAAATTTTATGGTCATCTGTGGTAAAATTGTAATACCTGTGCTATGAATTTCGTTTTTTTTTTTTTATATATCCACAAGCAGACTCTGGGATTTTTTAGTTATGTTTTTGGTTTGGTGGTCAGTTCCATTTTTTATTTTATGGCTTATAGTAATTTTGTATGAGATGTAAGGGTATGGAGCACAATATATATTGTCTTGCATATGAAGCAAGCAACTAGAAACCAAACTAAAAGAACTCACAGAATAAGTGCAACCCAGAACTTTATTCCATCAAAAACCTCTGGCATTCTGTCTACTTGCTTTCTGGTCGAGGGAAACAGCTGAGGTGCCAGGGGAAGTTCTTGGTTCCAGATTGGTTGCAACTCATTTCTTACATATTGAATTGATGAATAATAAAACAACATGAAACTTGTTGTGTGGTGTGATTATATGCAATGGCTATATTATGCATGACTGTAAGAGAGCTGTAGACAAACAGGCATCCTTCTTGGGTAAAAGTAGGATTCTGTGATGTCCGTGAACTTTAAGAAGCCGTGTTAGATTGTAATGATAATGTTTTAAGCCTACATGTTCAGTGCTTATGAGCACTGTTTTTATTGTGATAGATATAAGCAATGGGTATTTTAATACGACTTTTTGACATGCGTGGCAACCCATTAAATATTGTTATTATGTTTCATATTGCGGAAATTACTACTTGAAATGTGACCATATCTATGCACATTCTATTTACTTACATGCATTTCTTCTTGGCCTGATTTGGTAATAATTATAACAATATGACTCTGTAGAGCCATACTATTATGCATAATACTCAGTGATTATGCACTGCAAACCTACATCATTTGTTACTGGTGTTACAAGGAATGCAAGGAAGAAGAAAAAGCCAAATTTTATCAAGCAGGTCAGCAAAATGCTCTTCCATGCTGTGATGACTGACTGCACCATTTGGACATGTGATGGTAGAATTAAAAGCTCAGTAAACTTAGCTAAAATAACGTTATTCATTTATTTTTATTTTCCTTTTGTTGCCCAGAAAAGTCCAGCTGGGCAAATTACCCCTTTTCAGCAGAGACATGGACAGTAAAACACCACAAAAATTATATAAAAAAATTGTACATGCAAGGAAAATACATATGTAGAGAAAAGCTCCATAAAATTAACTACAGTGCGTACAGTAAAAATACATGCATAAAAGATATAAACTTGGTAGAGGGACGTCAGTTATATAATACATGAACAAAGTTGCAATGTTGACATGATCATACCATCATTGTATTTAACGGATGCTTTGTATTTAGTAGACTGATTGCCTAGTATTTACATATAAACCTATGAAACTATGAGCCTACATGAATGATAAAGCTAGGATGAACAGAGAGGAAAATAAATAAATTGTAATGAGCAAAAGTGACAAGCATCAGTGTACAAATGATTGACAGATGTCATGCTTATTAATAAGAACATTTGCTTTACATTGTTGAATACAGAAAGGATTAAAATATGTATTTTGAAGAAATCTTACTAGGCTATTTAATGACGAGTTAAGATAGGATAGGAGTATGAAAACTGTCAGAGTAAAGAAAAGGTTGGCATGTGTTATAAGAAAAATCACTGAGGTTTGCTTTATTTGCATAAAAGATACATAAAAATGTTACTTCACCTCTGAGGAGCCATATGTTTTAGAAATTATGTGAGGAAAACAGAATGGTGGCCTAATGTTACTTCATCTAGGTGCAACATGTCTTTGTGCATTCATTTCCATGCTAAACCTGTAAGCAATTCTGCTCCTTTAACATTTAGATTGATATATTCTCCAAAATTATATTTGGTGGAGACAAAGGAAAGCATTTATATTTTAGTAACAAACTAAATGGAAGTATAATACAATTTTACCAAATTGATGAAATGCAAAAATGAATGCAATTATTTAATATAATTTTTGCAAGCTGTTAGATTTAGTCACTTTAAGAACATTTACTTAAGGCTTTGAATTAGCTCGGCCTGCCTCACCACTTAGATTACATACAGCTTATCTCCACACACAACATTATTCACAGAGTCAAAGACTGCCCTGCTTTTACTAATATTCTGCATTCCTATCACCTTAATAGATTATTTTGATCTTATGAACATCATCTCAACATATATAAACCCCATAAATCATCTATCCAAACTGGATACTGACACTGTGTCACTAAAAAATGGAACCCTGTCTGCAAATTCGATCTACGTAGAACCTCCCTGTCTTCGAACTACTGCTAAAAGACCACCTAAATAAAACCTGGTTCTGCTTCTGCACTACCCCAGGCTGAACTAGTCCCTCCCTCCTTCCACCACCAGCATACTTTGACTATGTTCAGAGAGAATGACTTATGAAAACCTATTTCTTATTCAAAGATCAAATATATTTTTGCTCAGGCTATATCATCTGTGTTCCAAAGGGCATGCCTAAGTGTGTTTAATGTCATCGCTATGAACTGCAACTTATGAATACTTTATTTATTGACAATGTTCTTTTTTCAGCTTGTTATAGCTGTCCAAATATTTGCACTATGTATAGGTTCACATTGTATGAACTGAAGCTGAATTTTTACTCATTTTATACATCCTTCTTCTGTATTAGGCTTTGTAATAACTTTATTTAACTGTAACCATATTGTCAATGTGGAATTTGTCTCCCTAGGCCTCCACTGAAAATGGATATTATCCCAGTCAGACTTTCCTGTTAACAAATGTCAAATAAATAAATACAAATACAAAAACTAATGACCAGGTGGTCAAATGACTGAGGTACAAGCTTTATTCCAAACACATCGGTTAAGTGCTTTCATCTAAAATTTTTTATAGACTTCTTCAGAGCCGCAAAAGTATAAAACAAATCAATAAAGTTTATAAAATCTTTAAATGGCACACCCTCTATTAACAATCCAATTAGATGCAAAGTTGCAAAACCCACCATAAAAAATGAAAGCTACAGGCACTCAGCCAGGCTAAAATACAAACATAAATGATTAAGAAGTAAATACGATCACAACATAAAATAAAAAATAATACTTCACAATCATAAAATACCTAATTTACAATTTTGAGGCTCTTAATTTCAATTTAAAGATGATAGAAATTGCCTTGTTGAGTCCCAGCATGTTGGGTGCATCCAGTCGTATCTGCCACATTATTTCACTATGTAACAACTGATTTTGACAATCACCCCAGTAACAACTGAGGTTTATCTTTTCCAAAATGGAAAATTTAAGCTTGGGAAAATTACTGCAAGTTAAAGCATGTCTAGCTAAAGCACTGCTGTTGTCCTTTTACTGATAATGTAATTATAGTGGCAAATTTTAGACCAAAGTGCTTAACTAGTGTATTTGGAATAAAGTTTATACCTCAGCCATTTAGCCACCTGGTGGTTGGTTTTTGGATTTTTATTTTGTGTACAACCCAGCGTAAGTCACCTGCTTGTTTTGTTAATTAACTAACTAAATAAATAAAATGAATATGGCTACTCTGTCTTTATTAGTTGCACAAGTGATTGTGATTATTATAAAGAATAATTTATTAAGTTTCCAACTGATGTCCAGAGCTCAATTTGTTCAAACACTTAATGGCAACAATTCTGAGATTTCAGTTTTGCTCCCAAGTTGAAAGTTAAAAATGGATATGCTACCATACACTTTAATACCTGTTCTGCATGACTTTACATCTTGGCTATGCTACCTAATTTCACTTAGCGTGATTGAAAAAAATGTAAGAGATCATAAAGATATTTGTGGAAAAAAAACCTCTCAAAGGTTTAGTTACCTTAAACCATATCATACAATGAAAGATGATTTTCTGCTTTTTTATATGTAGTAATTTTTAACGTCACAATATTTTAAAGGGTAAAGGACACTCTGCATGAAACTGTGAAAAAATACTTTATAATATATCATCATGACAAAAGCTGAACTACAAATGTAACATGTTAGGAAGATTGTGATGCTTTAATAAAAGGGTAAATGAAGTATATGCATGTTGGCTTTCATGCATGCAGAAGAGCAAGATGTCACAAACGTGCTTCTACAGGGATGAAAGCAAGACAGACTGGTATACAAATGAACAATTCCTCAAGGTGATGTCTAAAAATAACATAACGTTAAAGCAAAACTCAAGCCATTTTCTTCCTGACTGACCATCTCTGTCCCATTCTACTGTATAGTCCCAGAAGCTAATTTTACCATGTTGTTTGTAAAATGCTATATACTGCCTCCATGTGTTCATGAAAAGCAATGCAAGATGTTCCAGAAGTAATCTATAAAAGGTTTCTCATTCACATCTGAAGTAATATACAATACAGCCTACCATGCACATATTAACTTCATTGACATGGTTAAAATGATGCAGCCTTCAGACAGCAAATAGATCTATGCACAAGTAAATTAATATAACATCTGAAGTTGTAAATTAGTCATACATAGACAGAGCACTGGTCGTCAATTAAGATCGTTTAGGTATATCTTTATTCACCACTACAAAGTACACCAAATAATGTTTGTAAGCATGTTATTTATCTAACTAAAATACATTTTCTGTTTTTGTTCTAGCCTTCCCATCCTTTCTGCTACGCATAACATACCTGTGTATTCAATAACTAAATTTCATGTCAGCCTCTTTCTGTCATAGGTTCATAGTAAATTACTGGAGAATTGATTTGTGAGGATCTTTGGAGGACTAGACTTAACATTTGCATGGTAGCTCTTATATTATGTATACAAATAATCCAGAGATAAGCCTAATAGAGATATGTTGAGACATTTACATGTTTCCTCTATTCTTAAAGGACAGGTATGCTAAACCTGGGGTCAATTTGTCATTATCTAGCCATTCAAGCAAATCACATCTGAATGGAGTAAGAAAAGTACTTTGCTTTATGTGGACTGGAAGACAGTTCCACAGAAGCAGTATTCTCTGTGAATTAAACATATCCCTTGACCATATTCTATTTATTTTGCAAATGAGACAAAGATCCATTGAATGGGTGTTGATGTTTATGTTTATGCACTTTAAAGTTTGTCTTTTGCTGCATTTCATCTGTTGAGGCTACTCACTCAAGTGCGCTACCCTGAGTTAAGCTATTACTGTGTATTTTCTGCTGTTTGTCTCTTAAACAAACAAACAAAAAAATTATATATATCCTTGTTTCCCGCCTCTCCCTACCTAGAATAGTCTTTAATACAGGCATTGCTGTATTCCGGACTTTAGTATAGTTCCTGTGTTGCCCATTTCCTTACTTGGATAGAAGGAAGCTTCTTTGTTCACCAGTGGGAGTGGGGAGCTTTGAGCAGCCTATCTGTCCCTGGAGGAGTGATCTCAGCACAGAATCTGGTAGTTTATTGGCCGTTTTGGGCTAATTTCTAGCTTTTTCTAGTCCCCTGTATAAAAACCCGCTTTAGCGTGGCTTTGCGGGATTGTATGCATAGCGCAGCATCGGGCAGCGCCACTTAATCGGGGGCAAACCATTCCCGGCTCCATAAAGTCTACTCTTCACTTTTTCCCTTAGAACTGCTCTATCTCTCAAACTAAACAACCTATTCTCAATCTAAGGCCCTGCACTTGCTCATATAAGCAACTTTACAAGTTAGCACTAGTAAACTAAAAGCACTACATCCCCCTATACTCCCTTCTAGCATCTTGTCCCCTATTGGTCCTTCTGATTTAGTGATAAAGAAGTTCCCTATACTATTCTAGCATGTCCAAAGGTCAGTTGATGGCTTCCTCTCCAGTCCACCTGGTGAATCTGGGAATCTTGAGGCAATGTTACAACTGCCTCATGTACATAGACAACCCTCTCCTCCTTCCATCAAATTTAAATATATGTGAGAGATGCAACCATATAGCCAAACTGGAGGCTGAGTTCTCTCAACTCAGAACTGGTGATACCAGACAAGAGGAGAAGGTAACCTCGCACACCACAAATCCAGTCTCACATAGTCCTACCACAACAGCAAACCAAACACATAAACACAAAAAAACATACTCGGAGGCTCTAAATAAAAATCTGCCTAAGCAGCAGAGACCTCCAAAGCAGACATCCAAGCAAACGCTACCACAAAACAAAAGACATGCAACACATAGCTCACAAAGTCAGTGTGTCAAACAGTCACAGCCCTTAAGGCTAAATAACACACCTGATACACTTGTAATAGGTGACTCTATAGTCAGACTCACTGACGTCCCGCTCACCAGACTGAACAAAGAGAAGATCACATTGAGCTGCCTGTTGGGCACTAGGATCCGCCACATAACACAAGCACTTAGGTCACTCCAAAGCAAGTACAAATATGACTCAGTCATTGTCCATGCTGGTGTGAATGACCTGAGATGTACCTCCCCGGACTACATGAAAAGAGACATAGAGGAGCTCTCTGATCTTGTAGCCCAGGCTGGTATGACCCTGACCTTGAGCAGCATCTTACCCTCACCCAGAATGATGCCACAGTATAAAGACAAAATGATCAATTTTAACAACTGGCTAAAATTTTGGTGTCATTCAAAGGGGATCCAGTGTCTGTCAGCCTGGGAAGACATGCTCGACAAGCCATGTTGCTTCGCAAGGGACGGCTTGCACCTGTCACCCCTGGGCTTTCGGATATTGGCAAATGCTCTTGCCACCCCCATAGTGCCTTTTTTAGGCAAGGCTCAAAAGACAAACCCACCTCCATAGACAACACAATGAAAAAGAAACTAAGGGTAATGCTGCTCAACGTGAGAAGTCTAAAGCTCAAGATGCACTCACTCGAAGCCCTCCTCAGTATGGAGAGCATCGATATCTGTGCAGTGACAGAAGCCTGGTTCAAGGCCCCAGAGAGCACCCCAGCACTACCAGGTTATACCTCATATCATGCTTTTCGGCCCCAAAACTTGGACCGAACCATAAAAGGAGGGGGAGTATCCATATTCATCAAAGAAACCCACACCTCCAGGTTAGTGGCGTTGCATGAGGAATCAGAGACCATTCATGTGCAAATAACAGTAGGTAAAACTGCCTTTCAGTTTGTAGCATGTTACAGACCACCCTCTCAAAAACAGGAATCCCACTCGACTTTCCTGAGATCACTGGAGAATATGAAGATCTCTCCAAACACCATTATATTGGGTGACTTCAACTACCCAAACATAGACTGGGAGCACTACTCAAGCCCTAACACCCTAGCCCAAAGATTCCTAGAATTCATAAACTCAAATGCTATGGAACAACTAGTCACCACTCCCACAACAGGGGAAAACATACTGGATCTGGTCATCACCAACATGGAGACTCTATGTCCCATAACAGAGGTATACCCTTCATTGGTAAGATCTGACCATAAATTAATCTCACTGGATATCCACATCCCGACCCCACCCCCAACCCAGAAAACCACAGTGAAAAACTTCACAAAAGCAAATTTCACACTTCTCAATACAGAGGTGGAATCCTTCAAGCCCCCCGGACCAGTGGAAACTACGGCCCAAACTGCAGAATCCTTTGTAAATGCATTCTATGGACACCTCCAGGAATGCATGGATCATGCTATCCCAAACAAAACCAAGACCCAATCGTCCAAAGGCAGGCATCCAACCTGGTGGACCCCAGCCATAAATAAGCTGTACAACAGAAGGAGGAAACTACTACATGATAGAGCAAAATCCCTAAAAGGGAAGGCATATCTGATCAGTACTAGCAAAAAACTACGATCCCTCATAAAATCCACCAAGGCCAGCTTCGAGAAAAAATTGCACAGGACTCTAAAGAAAATCACAAGGCTTTCTTTAGTTATGTTAAGAACTTCGGTGGAAACTCCCAGATATGCTCAGAGTTGATCCAAAATGATAAAAAATACACTGAACCCACAGACATTGCCAACATCCTGGCAGACAGATTCAGTGCAAATTTCTCCCCACCCTCCCCCGCAAAACAGCAAATAACTATCCCAGCAGAGTGCAGCCTCCCTAACATCTCAGATGCTCAGGTGAAAGCCACCCTCTCCAAAGCAAAAAACACATATTCAATGGGACCTGACGGTGTCCCGAGTTGCGTCCTACATGAACTTCAAGAAGAACTAAACCCTCATGTAAAGCTGCTGTTCAATCTCAGCCTTACCATGGGTTATGTACCCAAAGAATGGCGTACAGTGACAGTGGTCCCACTCCACAAAGGTGGTGCCTCTACGGACCCTGGAAACTATCGCCCCATAAGCCTGACTAGCCTGGTCTGCAAAGCTATGGAAAGGATCATCATGGAACTCATAAACAAAGACATTGGGGACCTACAGACATTGGATCCTACCCAATTCGGCTTTGTTAAGGGCAGATCCTGCCTCTTGAACCTGGTCGACTTCTTTGAATCAGTCACCATGGCCATCAATGAAGGGAAGGTAGTCCACACAGCCTACCTGGACCTCGCAAAAGCCTTCGACACAATACCCCACTCGGGCATCATAGATAAGTTCTCCAGCTTAAATATAAACCCCTATGTCATAAGATGGGTTGCAAACTGACTCAAGGACAGAACCCACATGGTTAGAATTGCTGGAGCCATGTCAGACTCAAAACCAGTTACAAGTGGCGTCCCACAAGGCTCAGTCCTGGGACCTCTCTTGTTCGGTATATATTTTTCTGAGGTCCAGGCTAACACAGGAGGACTGTGGCTGACCAAGTTTGCAGACGACTGCAAATTGGGTGCCATAATTGACTCCCCAGCTGACACAAGTATCCTCCAAAAGGGTCTCACAGAGACGGATAACTGGTGCCAGAGCCATGGCCTAAAGCTGAACGCCAAAAAGTGTATAGTTATACCCTTTGGCAAAAACAAAGTGCCCACAAATTACCACATAGGTGGTAATCCATTAAGTACAGAAGAAGTAATTAGGGACCTGGGGACCCAATTAGACAGTAATCTCTCCTTTGAAAACTGCATTGCCAAAGTAGCTAGAAAAACCTTCTATATAGCCCACCTTATCATGAAAGGATTCACATCTAGATCAAGGGAGGTCATACTGCCACTTTATTCATCCCTCATAAGGTCCATAATAGAATACAATGCCCCATTTGGGATGTACCTTACCCGACACCTGCAGCAACTAGAAAGACCCCAAAAGTACCTCACAAAGAGGATAAAGCGACTCAGACAGATGTCATATGCTGCTCAGTTAAAGAAACTCCAGCTCTACTCAGTAGCATACCGTCTACTTAGAGGTGATCTATGCCTGACGTATAAAACCATGTCAAACCAGGACTTAATGGACATGCTCCACCTCAGAAAATCCAAATCCCTAAGAGCTACACACTCGAGGGACTTGAACCTCAGCACAGAAATAAATAGGACATGCTGGAGGGACAGATTCATAACCCAGAGGCTCCCTTCGCTCTGGAATAGAATCCCAGTCCATGTTAGGCAGAGCCCCTCACTGTCTCTCTTCAAGAGGAATCTTGACGAATGGATGGGAGATCGTAGGTTTACCCTAGGGATTACTTCTGTGTCACTACTAGACAGAGGCACAGTCAACTAACCAAAAAAGGGCACAGTAAACTCAATTCAATGGGTGGCAATAGCCAAACACACTCTGGCTGGGCTTGTAAATGCCCTAGGGCAGATAGCCTAGTATGAACCTATGAACCTATGATACCATGGGTAGTTGACATTGGATGCTTTGACTTGTGGTAGTGATGAAGCTGCGGAGGGCCATGATAGTGCTGTGATGAAGTCAGAAACCAGGGTCTGTGGCAGATTATTTTTGGTAATGTAGGTGAGTAGTTGACATTGGATGCTTTGACTTGTGGTAGTGATGAAGCTGTGGAAGGCTATGCTAGTGCTGTGATGAAGTCAGAAACCAGGGTCTGTGGCAGATTATGTTTGGTAATGTAGGTGAGCAGTTGACATTAGATGCATTGTTTGACTACTGGGGCAGAGGGGGTTGAATAGCAGAGAGTCTGTAATAAGAGAGAGCTGTAGAATTTCCTCTCTTGTGCAATGGAAGGAAGTGGAATTCTTTCTCTAGAGAAGGTAAATTGCCTTCTCCTATTGAATAGCTTATTAAGATAGAGACTTGGCAAGCCAGGATATCAGCTGCAGTTTTGAGGTATTCTGCAATAATGATATCAGGGGCAAGAGTAGTGAGTCATAGAGTGAAAGTTTATTTTTTATGACAGAAGTTAGAGTAGATGAGTCACTACATCTGAAGGCAATATTAATCAGTTACATAAAGGCAGAATAGAAACTGTCAGTCAATGAAGACTCTTTGCTATATGTCACCTCCTTAGTATGGTACAATTTATACAGTCTTCACATGTTAAGGACATGGGAGTGACTGAATTAATACAGTATTTTAATTCTGCATCAATTTATTCAATGATGGAAAACACGTGAATTAATTCTATAGCACACAGCAGAGCCATATTGCTTTATATTTTCCCTGTTAAACATGACACCAAATAATACATATATATTGATATGTATATATATATATATATATATATATATATATATATATATATAGCTTATGTTTGGATATATGTTGTCTGTACTGGGCATCACAGAATAATGTCTTTTGAAGTACCACTGTCATGTTTTTGTAACACTGCTTTCCCACTAAACAGTTAACCAAATTATGTGTACTGACATGCAAAAAATAAAATTAAACATTTTTTATAAACAGTAAAATATTCATCTTGCTTGTATCTGATTGTTAAATCTCACTATCAGATATCAGTAATAGCATTTGTTAAACAATGACGACCATGGCACTGAATTTTGCTTCAAAATGATCATTTTTGGGGGGAATGCCAGGGTACAGTACAATTAGTATAGAATCAGCAGGCTGCTTTACTTCACTGCTTAAGTATCTTTGCCTTTTGCTTCACATTGATTATCTTTGTTTAACATGTGCATTGACATTGTTCAATTTATATAGCGTTGACTTTCTGCATTTTACTATCCCCAACTGGATATGACAAAAAAGTGCCTATGCATTTCCACTATTGCCTATCACAGAATAACGCATGCCAATGAATAATAATCATGCTAGTGCATTTTGTATTCTCTTAACAATAGACTAAATATCTATAAATGTGTATGAAAAATATTCTTCTTGCTTATATTTGTCTGAAATTTGCCAGTTGGTTATCACACAATAGTGTTTGTGAAAAACTGAAGACCATGTTATTGTTTTTCACTTCTCCATTAAATAATATACACAAAAGAATCTGGAAACCTGTAAAATACAGTGAAATGTTAATATTTCTTATGTTTGTTACTTCCTACTATTGAGTATCACAGAATAGTGTTGGTAAAATAATGGAAACAGTGTTGCTAAGTGCTGCTTTAATGTGATCATTTTAACAGTACATTAGTGCAGTACAGCACAGCATATATATGCTGTTATACTTTTGTCCCATCTGAGAGGCACAGAACAGCACATATAAACATTCAAGACCATGTTTAGTACGTTGCTTCCTCAGGGCATATCCTATTCACATAATTTCTATCCCAGGCTTTGCTTGTCTCAGGACTTTATTTTCTGTGTTCAGAGCTATCCAGACCTTGCATTGGTAGAGGGAAGCCCTACTGCTTACCAGTGGGAGTGGTGAGCATTGTACTGTCTATCTAACTCTAGAGGAGTGGTTTCCAGCTCTGAAATTGTAATTTTATTGGCCTTTTTGGGCTGATTTCTATCCCTTCCAACTTTCTGGCTTAAAAACACATGTGTTTGCACATATTTCTCATCATGCAGCACTGCGAGGCTACAGTTAAACTATTCCAGGTGCCAGCAAGTCTGCTCTTCAAATTTTCCCTTAAAACTAGCTGGTTTCTCAGTAGTAGCACTAAAATCTGAACCCCTGTGACTAGCACTTGCACTAGAACCTGCTGGAAAGCACTAGGAAGCCTGAAACTGATAGAAACACTCAACTCTCCTTGTCAATAAGGAGAAATTAACCGTGGGCACTAAACAGCCTATAATTGCAAAGTACCTTGCAAAGGTAAGGGAAAACAGCTCTTAAACTTTACATAAAAGCACCTAAACAGGCATGTCCAAGGGTCAGCTTCAGGTGATTTCTCCTGTCCACCTGGTGAATCTGGGCATACTGGGGCAATGTAGCAACTGCCTCATGTACACAGACAACCCTCTCCTCCTACCACCCAACACTACAACCTGCGAGAGATGCACTTACATAGCCAAACTGGAAGCAAAGCTCTCTCCAGCCAAGATTGTGCTAGATAGTCAAGAGGAGAAGGTTAACACCTGCACTACACCTCAAGCAACTCATAGCCCTTCAAAATCCACACCATCAACACCCACACACAGCAACACTAAACCCACA
>NC_056750.1:829582518-829607518 GCF_019279795.1 Protopterus annectens | reverse complement strand
ATTTGGTCACATCTTCCCCACTTTTACCGGACCGGAATCCGCCCATGTTGGTGTTGGGGTTTTGTTGGTTGGTTTGTTGGCAATTTCAAAAGGCCCCACCCTTTTGGGGTTTAAGGGTTTTGTTTAAAAAGGACTTTTCAAAACCCCAGATTTTTTAATAAGCCCCTAAAAAAAACCTAAAACAATTTAAAAAAAAAAATTTCCAAAAACCAAAGAAACCCCTTTAATTATTCAAAACAAATAAATGCTAACTGTCGAGCACAACAGAATTGCATTAAATATACTGATCCCAAGGATATTGCCCATATCCTGGCAGATTGATTTAGTGCCAACTTCACCCCCCCTCTCACCCCCTATAGGGCCCATCTCAATACCAAAAGATTGCCAAATTCCGGTAATCATGGCCACACAGGTAGAAACTGCACTTTCCAAAGCTAAGAATACAGCATCCATGGGACCAGCTCACATCCCAGGCTGTGTACTACATGAACTACAAAATGAACTGGCACCTCACCTAAGTGTCATGTTTAATCATAGCCTCACCTCAGGCTTCGTGCCCACTGAGTACCGCACAACTACAGTTATCCCACTCCACAAGGGTGTGATCCACCTTGGATCCTGGGAACTACCGTCCTATCAGTCTGACAAGCCTGATCTGCAAGGGCATTATTGTTGGAATCATGGAACTTATAAACAAAGACATAGGCAACCTCCAAACACAAGACTCCACCCAGTTTGGGCTTGTGAAGGGCTGATCTTGTCTTCTGAATTTGATTGACTTCTTCAAATCAGTCTCCAGAGCTGTGGATGAGGGTAAGGCGGACCACACAGCCTATCTGGACTTCGCCAAGGCCTTCAACACCATCCCCCACTCTGGAATCATAGATAAACTTACTAAGCTGGGCATAAATCCCTGCGTCACTCGATGGGTTGCCAACTGGCTTACTGACAGAACCCAGACTGTAAAAGTAGCCAACTCCAAATCCAGCTTCAGACAAGTGGCAAGTGGAGTACCACAGGGTTCAGTCCTGGGACCACTCTTGTTTGGCATCTACTTCTCTGAAATACAGGCCAACACTAAGGGACTCTGGCTAACAAAGTTCACAGATGACTGCAAACTGGGAACCATTATTGAATCCCCAAATGATGTGGATATTCTACAAAAGGGCCTTACAGAAACAGATGCCTGGTGCCAGCGCCATGGGCTCACGCTTAATGCCAAGAAATGTATAGTTATCCCCTTTGGAAAAAACATGTACCCATGAATTACCACATAGGTGGCAGTACACTAAACATCAAAAGTGTGATGAGACACTTAGGGACACAGGTTGACAGTGGTCTCACTTTCGACAACCACATCGCCACAACAGTCAGGAAATCCTTCTATGTAGCACACCTCATCACTAAGGGCTTTTCATGCAGAAAAAAGGAGGTCATTGTCCCACTGTACTCATCCCTCATTAGACCCATTATAGAGTATAATGCCCCGTTTGGTATGCACCTCACAAGATATCTGGAACAGCTGGAAAGGCCATAGAAATACCTCACTAAAAGAATCACAGGCCTAAAGCAGATGCCATATGCTGACCGTCTAAAAAAACTCCAGCTATACTCTGTGGCATATCGTCTACTCAGAGGCAATCTCTGCTTAACATACAAGGCCATGTCAAACCCTGAGCTGTTGGACATGCTCCACTTAAAGAAAGCCCAATCCCTCAGAGCCACACGCTCCAGGAATCTAAACCTTGTCATCACAATGAACAAAACATGCTGGAGGGATAGGTTCCTGACCCAGAGACTCCCCATACTCTGGAATATACTGCCCATACATGTCAAGCAGAGCACCTCCTTGGCCCTCTTCAAAAGGAACCTTGATGATTGGATGGGTGATAGGAAATTCACCCCGGGGATCATGTCAGTCGCCCTGCTAGACAGGGGTCCAGAGAAGTAAATATTGTGGGAAGAAATATTCAGGGAATTGTTATGGCTAGGCTTGTACAGGCCCTAGGGCTGATAGCCTAGTACCAACCTATGAACCTATGAACCTATAGAATTAATCCAATGCAACCTCATAAAACACTTGCAGTTTTCTGTAAATCAACATTCAGTATTTATAAGTGTATGATTTTTCATGGGGGATTGTGAAGTTTATCTTTTCTTTACTGAGTTTTTGTTTTAGGTTTAATAAGGTTATCACACTCTAATGTCAGCATTTTTCTTCATCACAAAAGATTCTAGCTGTGTTTTGTCATTTTAAGGATTTAGCAAGTTTAGGAGTAGAGGAGTTCCAAAAATGATGAACCGCAACACACACGGCTGACTAATTGTGAATAAAACACTTATTTATTACATAGAACTAAAATCAAAGTCAGAAGTCAGTAAGCACTTTCAAATGGATCACCCATGCTTATGCAGGCCTTTAAAATCTTTCAGCACATCATTCAATTTAAATAAAACCAACCAGCTCATTAGCAAATGAAATAATACGTTGTCATAGTAACTAGTTATTGGCAGGCAGCTTAAAAACCATTCAGAGCAATATAACATACATTGCAACACTCAGACTAAAAATCTAATAATTACATGCCTTTCAATATTCAGTGCATAACTCATCCATAAAATGTAAATACAAAACATAAACCTTGATTTCAATGCCACATGAATTATCCAATCAACATCCCATGGTATCACGAGATAAAAAAGAAATTTAAACCAATGTTCATTCCCTGCTTGTTGTGAATTTCTGGCTAGGGCACTCCTCATATCCTATATATTTGTGTAATAAATAAGCTCTCCGATTCTATCTTTCAAGGGCCGGTTCGTTTTACCCATGCAGAACTTCAGGCATTTTACACACCTGGCCAAATAGACTACATTTTTCATAGTACAATCAGCATAACTTGGAAATTTAAATACTCTCAATGTAACAGGATGTATAAACTTATTATCATTCTGAATATAGCAACAATAATTGCAGTTCTTGCAACAAAATGTCCCTATTCTATCAAAAGGAGTTCTAGCCTTACAAACACCTGATCTATTACAGAGGCGTCTTTTAACAGATGCATGTTCTTATACATAAGAGCAACATGAAATCTGTTAAAAGATGCCTGAGCATTGGTTTAAATTTATGGTTATGCAAGTGGTATATACTGATGGGAGGCTGGGTGATATTAAGAACTTAACTGAGAAGGCAGAACAGAAATGGATCATTCGGCTGCAAGCTGATAAGGGCTTTGGGCTGAATGATGCTGTCAGTTTGAAACCATTCTTGAAAGATAGAAAGTTAGTTTACTAATGTTCTATATACTAAGCTCGCTCTATGTGTATGGAGTATATGTTCTCTTTGTTTGTTAGTCGCTATGGAGACAGTGAGCGAAATCTCGCAATACCATGGGATGTTGATTGGATAATTCATGTGGCATTGAAATCAAGGTTTATGTTTTGTATTTACATTGTATGGATGAGTTATGCACTGAATATTGAATGGTATGTAATTATTATATTTTTAGTCTGAGTGTTGCAATGTATGTTGTATTGCTCTGAATATTTTTTTAAGCTGCCCTGCCAATAACAAGTTATGATGACAATGTATTATTTCATTTGCTAATGAGCTAGTATAGCAATAACCCACGCCTGGGTGTGGGTAATGCGGGATTTACCCACGGTTGGCGTGGCTTGGTCCCAAGGGCGAAGCCCTCGGGACCAAGCAAAGACAACTGTGGGTAAATCCCACATTACCCACCCCCAGAAGTGGGTTATTGCTATTATACTATGACATTATTTAAGAAAAGAAATAATTACTTTTCTTAAATAATGGCATTGTATAATGCCTCTTTGCTGCCCTTCCGCAGCTGTCTGGTATCCACGGCAGTTCTGATGTACTGCGCATGCCTACGCAGTACATCAGAGCTGTGGCCAAAAGCAACGGAGAAAGCAAGATCTCCGTTGCTTTTTACTGTGTCGCTATGTTAAATGGGTTTAACATAGTGAGACAGCTTTAAAATAAGCAACGGAGATGTCCGTTGCTTTTTTTAAACCTGTGTCGCTATGTTAAACTCTTTTAACATAGCGAGACAGTGTTTTAAAAGAGACTTATAGTAATGGAAAAAGTCCGGGCGACCGGACCTTTTTCCATTAGTATAAGTCAATTTACAACGTGCACGCTGGCCAATCAGCGTGCACGTTTTGGAATATTAATGGGGGTTCATGGTATAATTGGTTTTATTTAAATTGAATGATGTGCTAAAAGATTTTAAATGTCTGAAGAAGCATGGTTGATCCATGTGAAAGTGCCTACTTACTTTGTTTTTAATTCTATGTAATAAATACGTGTTTTATTCGCAATTAGTCAGCCTTGTGCTTTGGTGTTCATCATTTTTTATTTATTTTGAATTTGTTGTAAACTGTGGCAACTTTATCCTTGGCGGTGTAGTTTTTTTTTCTTTCTTGGAGTTGTGAAAATGTTGACGGTACTGATACTATGTTTTACTTAGAAACTGCAAAAAATAGAAGAATGAAAGGAGGTGAAGGAAATGTTAATGGTAGAAGTCACTATAATCTGAGGCAATGGCTTTTATGATATGGCCCATGGAATCCAAATGCTGGAGGAATTTTTTTGGACAGACGCTGTTCTACGTATTTGATTTTAAAATGTCTTACTATAGTGCAGTCATATCCTGCCCTGGACTTCTTTTTGTGTCACCAGAGACAACCGGTTTGTTTGGTCTGAAGCATTCTGTGTTTTGTGTTCAGCTTGCAGAATTAAATATTATAGTTCAGCATCTGGTGCGTGGTCCTGTGATATTAATGGTTTTATGTTACCTATTAGGCTGTAGAGCACACAATGAATGTACTTAAAACTTTTTAACACAATAATAGTTTAAAATAATCACATTTCAATGGTTCTGATTATTTGTGTCAGTTCTGAAATATAAATAATTGTGCCCTACTAATGCATCACAGATTAATTGGCAATCTAGTAAATTATCAACTGGAATGTATGCACCATTTGTGAGTGTCTGTGCATTCAAATGGGTGTGTGTGTGTGTGTGTGTGTGTGTGTGTGTGTGTGTGTGTGTGTGTGTGTGTGTGTGTGGAGGGTGCGCAGTGCGTGCGTGTGAAAGTGCGTGTGTGTGTGTGTGCATGTGCACGCACATGTGTGCGTGTGTGCGTGTGTGTGCTTGTGTGTGCATGCATGTGTGTGTGTGTGTGTGTGTGTGTGTGTGTGTGTGTCTTTTGGGGATGTATTCACGTGCATGCATATTTTGAGTGTGTGCATAGATGCACATTTTGTGATTGGTGTGTTCCTCATTCAGGATTAATTTCACAAGCTTGGACCCAGTGAGAGTCAGGATCAGCTCCATCTCCCCAACAAACTTGAAATGGTTTAACTGTGTAATCCTAAAATGAATGAATAACATGTTTAGATAAATGGACCAAGTTTAAAAATCAGAGCAACATATTACTATGAAATGCCTTTTGAACAGGAGTTAAAATCTTTGGCATTGGAGATTAATTTCCAGATATGTAATGCAAATACACTCTCTGCTCTAAAGGCTGTTGTAATTTACAGATTGAAATGAACTTGCCAAAGGCAGATTTAATGCTTGTAACAAATATTTATGGACAATTTTATTGGCAAGATAAAAACTGAACATGTTTTTGAAATGAAACTTCTTTAGACACTTTAGTGTGAGTATGCAGTGAAATGAAAAGCGAAATGGAAGTGAGACTCCACCAGATGGTACCACTGTTTGGTACCCAACTGCTGCCGAACCATGAGTGGTGAGGGACGGTAACCTGCTTGTGCAGATTCTAGAGGGCGAGAATCCTGTATCTCAAACACACACACACACACACACACACACACACACACACACACACACACACACACACACACACACACACACACTCATTCACATGCACATGCACATGCACACACACGCACACACACGCGTGCACACACACACACACACACACACACACACACACACACACACACACACACACACACACACACACACACACACACACACTCACATGCACATGCACACACACTCACTCACATGCACACGCACACATGCACACATGCACACACGCTGCACACACACACACACACACACACACACACACACACACACACACACACACACACACACCACACATCATTAGGAAAAATGGAATCTGCATCATTTAGAGCAAATCCCACAAAATCTCCAATTTTCGGCCTATCGCCTTACTCTCTCCAATAGCTAAAATAATGGAAAAGTGCATACATGAACAACTACTTGCCCACCTTCTCCATAACAATTTACTTGCAGACTGCCAGCATGGTTTTAGACCATTTCATAGCACAACAACTGCCCTGCTATCATTTTCTGACTCCGTAAACAAAAATCGTAATAATAATACTTTCTCCTCTGCACTGTTTATTGACCTCTCAAAAGCCTTCAATATGGTGAACCATAACTTGCTTTTTGACATACTAAAAGCCCAATCACTCGATACACAAGCACTACATTGGTTTAAATCCTACCTTGAAAACAGACAACAAGCAGTACTTTGGGACAATACTCTTTCTTCTTCCCTCCCTGTGAACATTGGAGTACCACAAGGCTCTATATTAGGACCCCTTCTCTTTTCATTGTTTATTAATGATCTACATACCAAAATTCCTCAAGCCACCTGCATACAATATGCAGATGACTCGACTTTAATTTGTACAGCCAAGTCCATAACCTCTCTCCAGTCCCTCACTCAAACAGTATTTAACTGTGTTGAAAATTGGTTTATGCAACACTGTCTCCTTTTAAACCCCAAAAAAACAAAATTACTGCTCTTTGCTCCTACTCATAGGTCACCTCATCCACACTTCACAGTCACCTCTAGCAATGGAACTAACATATCCCCTGACACTACAACCCGTCTACTGGGAGTAACAATTGATAACAACCTTAGCTATGATGACCATATTAATGCTACTATAAAGTCTGTCAACAAAAAACTAGGCACCCTTTACAGAGTCAAACCTTCCTTACCCCTTCAGCCAGAATGACTATTGCCCAGACTCACCTAATCTCTACACTTTTCTATGCTTCTGCAATATATACCAACCTATCTAGAAACAACCTCGCCAAACTTTCTACTAGTTACAATAGCATAGCCAGATTTGCCACTGGCACCCCTTTCAGAACTCACCACTGTCACAACCTCAAACAACTAGGATGGTTAGAACTGCAGAACCTACTACTTTGTCAACAACTTGTTATCACCCAAAAGATCCTTTACCACCCTAAAAATACCCCAATCCTCACTAATCTGATTACCCCCTATAAAAATCTTGCAACTCTACGCTCAACTAACAAAATTCTAGTCTCCACTATTAAATCTAAAAACAAACCTGGGGACTCACTTTTTGCCAACACAGTAGGAAAAAGCTGGAATCAGCTTCCTAGTGAACTTTCATCTCTTGCTTCCACTCATCTCTTTAAAAAGCATCTTAAAGAATATCTTAAAAATCACTGGCTTTGTCCCTGCTCTAACCCAGACTGATATACCCCGACTGTTGTCTCCTTCCCCTTTTTGCTCTCCTTACACTTCTATACTCCACTGTTCTATGTCACATACCTGTAAAATTTTTTTTTTACAATTCAATATTGTTTTTGCTTTTTTGATTGCTCTCTCTCAAATTTTGCTCACATTATTTGATCTGTGTGTTAAGCTACTAAGGACTCTAAATAACTTATGTCACCCTCAATGTAACAATGTCCTGTAATTTGTTTTGACTATTACTATATATTGTAATCTTTGTCACTACTAATGCTTGGAGCTTTTCTCCCCGGGCCTCTACTGAAAGTGGACATATATCCAGTTAGACTAGCCCGGTCAACAAATGTAAAATAAAATAAATAAATAAATAAATAAGGACAAAGGTAAAACATTTACTCTTACTTTGAAAGCTGCTACAATAACAGTTTTTTTGTATTAACGTGCATTTTGTAAAGGATAGGAAGTATGCAACTGAAATGGCTTGTCATTATTTAGTGACTGTGATCCTTAATGATTTTCCAAATAACCACAAAGTTTTGTGACAGACAGACCAAAAATATTAGGCAGAAATCTGGACACCCTGCGAAGACCTGGTCAAATGAGAGGTAACTATAGTTATATCTATGTGTGCTTATAGGATATATATATATATATATATATATATATATATATATATATATATATATATATATATATATATATATATATATATATATATATATATATATATATATATATATATATATATATATATATATATATATATATATATATATATATATATATCTTAAAATGCAAATACAAATCCATCTGCAGAGAATCAAACATCTTATCAAAGGGTAACAAGCAATATGATTATGGAAATAGGCAGCAGGGAAACTGTTAAAAGAAAATACAACAATTTAAGACTGGGGAAAAATGCTAGTTAAATGAACATGGGGAGTCAGTCCCTACACTGAAGTCATTCCCTGAATATTGAGGCATGAACATCTACAATAAAGGCAAATATGTGGAAACTAATTTATACCACAAATATACATGGAAATGTGGTAGCTAAAACTCAGAAAATGTGTTGAGCAGGACCGGGATCACTCAACTCTCAGATGAAAATAGGGAAAAGTGAAATGGAGCTTTACAATGCAATGGGGCCTTAATGAGCCATGCACAGAAGAAATGTACTCTGCAAGCTGTGGTACTGCGACCATAGTTCAAAACCAGTCAGGGACAAATCCAGAAATAATCATGGACACTTTTAAAATATCAGCACTATTAACTTGGAACCTTGACAGAGTAAGAAAATATGAATTAATATACATTTTCTGAACTAAATGAAGTCTGTAACTATTATTATTTATTAACAGCAATTCTCCATCTTTTTTCCTTTAGTCACCAGTTTTAAGAGGGATTAAGAGGGACAGACCTAAAATTTCAGTCTAAATCAGAAACATCCCTGAAAATCAGTGACAGTTGGGAGGTGTGCTGCTAACTGCTTCCATTAAACCACGACAGAATGGACTGGTGCTCGGTGGCTGTACAAACGTAAATCCACTTCAAAAAAGTGGAAGTAAAACAGAAGCGGAAAGCAAGTTCTTTTGTCTGGTGCCTCTGATAAGAAAAGTTAGTTCTTCAGAAAGGAAATAATATATAAAATAACAATAATTATATAAATAGACAAACAAATACATAAATCGATGCATGCATGCATGCATATATAAATATGTACATACATGCAAACATAAATACATGTACAATGTAAGAGAAATGAAAATGCATTAGATTTTGGAAGAAAGCAGACTTTATACTTCTTAACTGTCCAGATCTGTAAAACTTGCTTTTCTTCACACTTCCTTACAGAACTTTCACTTCTACCACATGTGGCGACCACGGACATTCATTTATGTGTGTGTGTGTGTGTGTGTGTGTGTGTGTGTGTGTGTGTGTGTGTGTGTGTGTGTGTGTGTGTGTGTGTGTGTGTGTGTGTGTGTGTGTGTGTGTGTGTGTGTGTGTGTTGTGACTACATTTCTATAAAAGGCCTCTATCCTGTTGAGACTAAAATGTTTTATTGTGTTGGAGCGAAGAGCTTTTTTGTCTGAAAGGCAGACACTTTTTTTTTTCAATTTTTGAAGTATTTAATTTAGAAATATTTAATTGCAGTAATGTTGTCTTTCATTTTGCATGCTCTCAGATGACATAAGACTTCCAGTAAGAGGCAAGTCAGGGTTTTATTGCTGAAGGAATTAAATTACTTAGGGAAAATGGCAATGGATTTAATGCCACGAATAGTTAATGAAATAATTCTCATTAGCATGTTTTTGTTTTCTTTGTATGCATGATTGTAAAATGAGAGATTACATGGAAATATTTTACTGTGTAAATCACCCAGGTCTCAGAAAAGGAGAATGACAAATGAAAACCAAAATAATATAATTAACTTTTATGAAACAAGTATGAAGAACAGATTTATAAAAATGTGGTCAAATATCAGTACAACAAAAACCTTCAGGTAACTGCAATAGGCATGTAAAAAAACTATATACAAATGAGTCTTACTGTGAACTTCAAATTACTGAGGTATTTGCTAAGCTAATTACCATGAAGGAAAATCAAAAAGTAATCAGTGATAAGGAGAGCGCAGCAATAAATTACTTACAAACAATGACAAAAGCATATCAAGTCAAATAGTGTGCGGAATAAAACAGACGTGCTTTAAAGGACCTTTTAAGGCTAAGGGTTATGGAATTTCCCCACATCCATCAGGCAGGAAGAGCCAAATGTAAGGACCCTAATAACGACCTGGGTAATCTAGACATACCCTAAGGCTTTCCAACAATAACCAAGGAGGCAGAAATGATGGTCTTAGCTGCTCTGTTTGCACCGATAATTTCTTTCATATTATTGAAGGTAAAATAGACCTAACTGTAGCAAATACACCAAAATAGGATGTTATCAGGCATTTGAAACATTCTTGCAACCAATTAAAGTTTCTCGTTTACATGTGAAATGTGTTAGTAGTAATATAAGTATAACTCTAGCAAGGTTGCAGATTTCTGCACTAGTTGTGGATGGTTACAGTCTGACTTCTAAAGTTCTTAGTAAACAAAATTGCATTAATCAAGAGGAAATGAAGGGCATATCAGTGGGACAAAGGGCAACATCACTCATCGGGACAAGGGGCAACATCACTCATCGGGACAAGGGGCAACATCACTCATCGGGACAAGGGGCAACATCACTCATCTTTGATACTGGAAGATCAGAATACTGGGGTTCTCTTCTCATAACTGGTACATGGATTCTTTGATCTCATATTGCACTGCAGTACAAGTGAGGGAGAACCGCATGCCTTAAGTGTCATCCTTTGGACGACACATTAAACTGAGGTCTAACTGGCCTGTGTTTGTGGTAGTGTAAGTAGGTGTCAAAGATCCTACACCACAGAGGAGTGGTACTTCTCTAGTGTCCTAATCAAATTCACCTAGTCAGTATGAAAACTACTTTAAATTCTCCATAAAACAGACCAAACCCAAGTGGGGATGAGTAATTTCTCCAGCAACAAATAAATAAATGCATAAGACATGAATGCAGACACACATGCATACACACATACATAAACAAATACAAAAAATATACTACCATAGCAGTTTACTATCAAAATGTGGAACAGCACTTATGCAAAACTGGGATGGTCGAATGCATGTTTTACAGTTTCCGTAATGCCGATCCAGAAATGTTTGAATCCCAGTTAGTGAATAGTTGTGTGTATTTGCTAATATGGTAACAAAGGTCTGATAACAGATTGCACTACAGTGGGGATCAGGAAATTGACCCTTTTTCTCACTGTAGTACGATCTCAGAGTTGGAATATATAATATGTAGGGAATGTGGGGGGTGCAGGGGGCTTGCCCCCCTGCAAAAACATTAACAGTAACATGGAATTTTGACACTGGAACTTCCAGTGTTCGAATGTCGATTCCGTGGTTACCATTTACAACATTTTGGTAATTCTGTATTGCTAAATTCGGATTATAAATTTGATCAAAAAGTGGAAAATTATTTTGATTTTCCACATTTTGATAGTAAACCACCATAGCAATGTCTTGAGCTAGAAGTGAGTAAGTGTTTTACCTAGGTTATGTTCCTTAACTAAAGTCAAAGTTGATTCTTAGCTATCAGTTTGTTATTTAGAAGTACACAGTACCTCTCACCTTACTAATAAACTTAGCTTACCTCACTCCCCTGATATATAACACTGTGTTTCAGTGCCAGACAATTGGTGTTCATTAAAGGGGCATACATATCTATGGCCATCATCTTACATTATCAATCATTCAAATGCTTAAGCAGGGGAACTGAGAAAAGATATGTGATCCTGAGGAATGGAGGTGTAAACATTTCTTATCACTGACATAGAAGGAATAACAAAAGCACTCCCTTGAGAATTACAATAATGAACAGACAATAGAACCCTAATGGACTTAGAAGATAAAAGGTTACGAAGACTATGCAGAGTACCTGGACGCTATCCTTTGTACCCATTTGGAAAGTTGTTTTGGAAAGCTTCTGTATGAAAAGAAAATCCTCACCTGCCTCCTTCAAAACAACAGCCAGTACACCACAAATAACAGTCGATGAGCAGAACATCCAAAATTAATGGAAGTCAGCAAAAGTGATTTGTTATAAATTATCTGTCTATAACCTGTACATTTGAGAGAGAATGCTGCAAGCATAAATATTATATATATATATTATATGTGCGTGTCCACTTTGTAATTTCGAAATACTGAAATCTCGAAATTCAGAATTTCGAAACCACAAAGCCGAAAACCCAACCACAACTCACAACTTCGAAAACACACAACCGCGAAATTCAAAATCCCATAATTATGCTACACATACAGTACACACATAAACATACACACAAATCCCCCCCACAATCAAACTCATCTAAACTATATATACGCACCCCCCACACCATCCCTACTTATATATTCTAACTCCGAGATCGCACAAACAGAAAGACAAACGGAACTCACACATGCACACATCTTATAGTCCCTCAAACACACACATAACAGTCACAACACACACTTACACACACTAAACCCCTAACCAACATACGTACACACACAAACCTACCAAAATTACACCAAACATCCACACACCGTACTGCCGTTAGCAAAAATGCAAAATATCCGTGCTTTGGTATTTTGAATTTCGCACTTCTGCCTGTTTAGAAAAAGTGAGTATGTGGCTTTGTAGGTTTGAAATACTGAATTTCGAGATTTCAGTATTTTGAAATTACAAAGTGGACCTATATATATATATATATATACTGTAGATATTGATATAGATATTTATATCTGTATATTATTTATATATGTATGCAGTAAATTATAAAAAGAACAAGCTTAGATTCACAAACACTGCAATGTTAAGCATTCCATCTACTGGAAGTAGAAGTAAGCTACTAGTGAGCTAAAGCAATGCTAGCAAGGAAAGTATAATATGCTGGAGTCAGTAGGCATTCTATGAATTCTTCTTGAGTCTCTAAACCAGCTATAGTTAAATTATTCTTACAATTGGAAATTTCACTCTTTCTTAAATAATTGTAATGATTGTTTTATAATAAATTTGCAAAGGAGACTATTTGAGTTGGCAGGAATCTAGTTTGGTGAAAGGTCTTTTACAAGCAGCAAAACAGTACTGAGGTCAGATGAATTTAATTAAGGTTCTCAGTATTTCTTAAAAGGTAAATACTTTAATATATAGTTAGTTAGCTAGTTTAATACAGCTTAATCTATATGGTGGTCCGATTTCAGTGTATTGTTTAAGTCTGTGCACAAAGCTGTATCAGTGGCTCAACAGGCATCACACTTACATTTGATAGTGGAAGCGAGAAGGCTTTGAGTTCTTTTTCAACACCAGCTACTTGATACTGACAGTGAAGTACAGCATAAATTGGGGGGTGGGGGTACTGCACTCCTAACAAATGAGACAGTAAGCCAAGGTTACCTTTCCCTCAACTGGTAGCAGCTCAAGTGGATGGAAAGAGTCTTGTGGCTCCCTGCAGTATTCCATGCTACTGTTGAAATGTGCTGTGTATTTATAGTTTGTGTTTTAAATTTATAAATTATGTTTATGCTATGTCTTATTTTTTATTTTTTTTTATAATGTTGCAACTCAGAGTGCAGTAATGGCAAGCCTTGCTTATACACAGACAGCTGACATCTGCCAGACATCTTAAAGTAGAAACCTGATGGAATTAATTATGATAACTGTTTTTTTTTTTTTATAATGTCTGTTGGCGCGCCGTGGCACCGAGCACAGCAGTGCAGAGCTGAACTTATAAATACACAGTAGACACCTACCAGACATCTAAAAATAGAAACTGGATGTAATTAATTATTTCTGCATATGTGTACACCCATTTAAGCCCATCTGTGTGGCATGCCATGATTGCTTAGTAGTGTATGTGAAGGTATACTACTTTATATACTATCCAAGTAGTTAAATAGGTAGAGTGACAGCGCAGCTTCACTAAGCTCAGCTAAATGGAGCTTTATCATTTTTTTTGTTTACCGAAGATTTACTGTTTATTATATGTTATATCTTCCTTGCATGCTGTTATTTCCTTGAAATTATGTTATAACGTGTTTACTTGTTAACTGTATAATTGTTTAAATATATAAGGAGCTTTTCTCCCCAGGACTCCATTGAAAATGGGCTCTTTTTGGCCCAATGGACTTTCCCAATAAACAAATTGTAAATAAATAAGTAAATATATATATATATATATATATATATATATATATATATATATATATATATATATATATTGATATATGTGTTTTAAATAATAAACATGTACAAAATAAACACGTCTTCTACTTTGAACCCATGACCAGTTGTAGGGTGCTGCATTAACCTGCCATGCCACACAGCTGTTAATTCAGGCAGATGTTTTAAGGAAAACATAGTAATCGCAGGTTATACTCATTAAACATGTTTCATCAGTTCTGCGCAACTTGCTGCATTGAGCAAACTTGCTTAAAGATAAATGGAAAATTGGGATTTCTTCTTGCAGTCTGATGCCATAGTACACTACTAGAATGCCAAACCCACAAGAATGGATGTAAGTGAGGTCTCTAATAGCAGGTAAATATCCCCTTTTATCAGCAACATTTGCAAGTACACCTGCTAAGGCATTACTGGCAAAATACATGTAAAACAGGGGCTTTGGTGCAGAAATACAAACATATAAAGACGTGCATAATGATGGCTGTAAAAAAGTATGTCACAACCAGTATGTGGTGACTTATATCTTGCAAATACCCCTGCTGTAACAGTGGCTCAGTAGCTTAGTCTGTTAAATGCCTTGCACGTAGTACATTTTGCCACACACAGTCCTGGGTTCAAACCCAGTGGTGTGTAGCTTTTAAATAACATTATTGTGAAGCCACCAATTAATCACTGAGTCACACTCTTTATCCACACAATGCAATACAAATTAAATGTCTGCTTGTCACTGATGGAAGTCACAGGCCAATAGATGAGAACACACTTTACATATCCCTATAGCAAAACCATAACTGCATAAAGTGTCACATCATGCATTAATATGCATTCACAGAGGATTATAACTCAGGTAATGCAAATGAGGCCCACTACAATCAAAGTCCAGTACACAATCCTTTCAAACTCACAGTGCAAATTAGTACATCTGTGCAACTAACATACACATATGAAGTCCCTGCTTGTAACAAGGACTGCCAGTATACACATTCCAAATGAGTACCAGACTGTAACACGTGGCCTGACAGTTGCCAAATGATCGACATAATGTTATATTTATCCTCTATGTTGCTCAAGGACACAACAAACATGTAACCTAGTACTAGGAAAAAATGAAAACCACAAACAAGTAGTAAAAGTCCAAAAATAAACATCACCTTCTTACTATAAACAAACTCTAAAATTTAATGTGAGCACTTTCATCTGCTTACAATGAAGGAATGTCTTCAGACATCAAACAAAAATGCTTTGCAGTTTAAATAGCACAGGAATTAATGACATCATGATCTCCTCCCAAGTCACTTAATTCAACATCCCATCTGAAACACTGTCATTAACAAGTTAAATTGCACAAATATATTACATAAAAATACACTAACTTAAAACCTTTTCTGCTACCTCCTCTGTCGGTTCTGTCTCCTGGGTTGTTGATTGTGCCGTTTGCTGCCCTGGGATATATTAGAGGATTCTTGATGACCCCTCCAAAAACCCTGTGAGGAGGATCTGCCATTATCCTGGACTTCTCTGCTCCATAATTGACTATTCCAGTCACCAGGGGTGTTTGCTTCCTCTCCGCTCACTGAATTCACTGATGTACTACAAATCATAGTGTTAGAAGTGGAATTAGTGCTCAAATCTGTATTAGGGGGAATGAAACTAGTTATTTGCTGTGAGGAAGGTGACGGTGGTTATGCTGTACCCAATTCGTACTCCTTTCTGTCCCTTTCTAATTTTTTAACTGTAACCCCTTTCAGCTTGGTGATAGTAGCTTCTATACTGCTGTAAATCTGGCAGAAGTCATTTTTATATCTTAAAAAGTTGGTGACCAATTTTATTTTCTGCTCAAGTGTCCCTAATTCAACTCTTAGACTATCCATATGTGCAGAATAATGTTTTACTAAAATTTCCAAAAACTCACTCCTTTGCCGATCAAATAGTTTTAACAAATCTTGGTGAAAGGGAGAGCTTTGGACCAGTCCAGTCGGTTAATGCCACTGTCTCAGACCTCGGAGAATGTGTCATCTCTGAATGCATTCCCTGAGGCAGGCGACTTCAAGTTGAAGTTTTTTAAATTTAATAAGCTTGGCATCAAATTCTTTTAAGTTGAGAACAATAATGTTTTCACTAAGCTCAGTAGTCATTACTTGGTTATTCACCATTCTATCATTCTGCTGAGTATTAAATGATGTACACTCATTTAACCAGTCATTGAGGAGGGGGATTTTGTTAACGCCATCATGTCCATGATTATGCACATCAGATCCTATATTTATCAGGTGGTTGTTACATTCTAGGGGTCCTCTTCTTGCAGATCATGAGAATTAATTAAGGACCCTGAAAAAATGGTGCTGAAAGGCAGGTTACCTTGACTGCCGCTGCTTACTTGACTTGAAACACTCATGCTTGGAAGGTGTCTACTGGCTAGAGAAGCCGAATGTGCTTCATTCCAAGTAATCCACTTAGTCAAATTGTCGATCCGATTGGTCAACTGCTGAATAAGGAATGTAAGATTCCCAATAGCATTATTCTCATTCACAGAAATGTCCTTTTGGGGAAAACAATGCAGGGGAGTTGGCCTTTGCTTTTGGTTCCATACCAAACAAACAGGCAAACAAGGAAAATACGAAAACCACAAACAAGTAGTAAAAGTCCAGAAATAACAGCCACCTTCTTACTATAAACAAACTCTAAAATTTATTGTGAGTGCTTTCATCCACTTACAATTAAGGAACTTCTTCAGACATCAAACAAAAATGCTTTGCAGTTTAAATAGCACAGGAATTAATGACATCATTATCTCCTCCCAAGTCACTTAATTCAACAACCCATCTGAAACACTGTCATTAACAAGTTAAAGTGCACAAATATATTACATAAAAATGCACTAACTTAAAACCTTTTGTTTATGCAACAGTTCATAAACTAAAAAGTCTCTGTTATTCAAATATTTACCTAAATAAAGCTTTTAATTTTAAAACACATTTAAGAGAGCAGGATTAATTTAAACCAGGGTAAGCAAAGGCTTTAGTTCTCAATTGCCAAAGCAGCTCTAAGTTCCCCCTCTAGGACTAATTTCCACCTTTTCTATAATGATGTAGTGAAAATAATGGTCATTCTGTTCCAAAATATGTTTCGCTAAGGCATTAGTTTTTTCTTGCCTATTTATACTATGCTGGTGCTCGTATATCCGCTGTTTAAAATTCCTCTCCGCCTTTCCAATATAAAACACAGGGCATTGTTGGCACCTCATTAGGTAAATTACCCCCTTGGTATTACAGTCAAACTTCCCTGCCAAAGTGTGTTTCATGCTTCCTATAGTAACCGAGGGGCTAACCTCTATATATTTGCAGAAAGAGCACCTTCCACATTTTTTAATGCCCCTATTGGGAACATAAGGGCTGGTCTCCCTATTTAAAAACTTGAAGAGAGAGAGCTGCTTTGGCAATTGAGAACTAATGCCTTTGCTTACCCTGGTTTAAATTAATCCTGCTCTCTTAAATGTGTTTTAAAATTAAAAGCTTTATTTAGGTAAATATTTGAATAATAGGGACTTTTTAGTTTATGAACTGTTGCATAAACAAGGTTTTAAGTTAGTGTATTTTTATGTAATATATTTGTGCACTTTAACTTGTTAATGACAGTGTTTCATATGGGTTGTTGAATTAAGTGACTTGGGAGGAGATCATGTTGTGTCTTTCAGCTTTTCCCAGTTAGGGTCGCCACAGCAGAACTCCGGTCCACTAATGACTGGCAGTAGATTTTTACGTGCCGAGTTGCCGAGCCTGACACACAACCTTCAATGAAGGTATGCCCATTCATGCATGTCTCCACACAGAAGACGCTCTAGCTGAGAATCGAACAGGACAATGTCTTACTGTGAGGTGACAACGCTACCGCAGCACCACCACCACAGATCATGATGGCATTAATTCCTGTGCTATTTAAACTGCAAAGCATTTTTGTTTGATGTCTGAAGAAGTTCCTTCATTGTAAGTGGATGAAAGCACTCACAATAAATTTTAGTGTTTGTTTATAGTAAGAAGGTGGCATTTATTTTTGGACTTTTACTACTTGTTTATGGTTTTCATTTTTTCCTGGTTTGCCTGTTTGTTTGGTATGGAAACACAAGCAAACGCCAACTCCCCTTCATTGTTTTCTCAAAAGGACATTTCTGTGAATGAGAATAATGCTGTTGGGAATCTTACACTCCTTATTCAGAAGATGACCAATTGGGTCGATGATTTGGCTAAGTGGATTACTTGGAATGAAGCACATTCGGCTTCTCTAGCCAGTAGACACCTTCTAAGCATGAGTGTTTCAAGTCAAGTGAGCAGCAGCAATTAAGGTACCCTGTCTTTCGGCACCATTTCTTCGGGGTCCTTAATTAATTCCCATGATCTCCGAGAAGGGGAACCCCTAGATCGTAATAGCCACATGATAAATATAGGATCTGATGTGCATAATCATGGACATGATGGCGTTAACAATATTCCTCTCCTCAATGACTGGTTAAATGAGTGTACATCATTTAATACTCAACAGAATGATAGAATGGTGAATAACCAAGTAATGATTACTGAACATAGTGAAAACATTATTGTTCTCAACTTAAAAGAAATTGATGCCAAGCTTATTAAATTTAAAACATTCAACTTGAAGTCACCTACCTCAGGGAATGCATTCAGATACAACACATTCCCCGAGGTCTGAGACAGTGGCGATATCCAACAGGACTGGTCCAGATCTCTGCCTTTCACCAGGATTTGTTAAAACTATTTGATCGGCAAGGGACTGAGTTTTGGGAAATTTTAGTAAACCATTATACGCACATAAGGATAGTCTAAGAACTGAATTAGTGACACTTGAGCAGAAAATAAAATTGGATACCAACCTTTTAAGATATAAATATGACTTCTGCTGTATTTACAGCAGTATAGAAGCTACCATCGCCAAGATGAAAGGGGGTAAAGTTAAAAAAATCAGAAAGGGACAGAAAAGAGTACAAACTGGGTACAGCATATCCACCTCCACCTCCCTCACAGCAAATGGATAGCTTCATTACCCCTAATACAGATTTGAGCACTAATTCAACTTGTAATACTGTGATTTGTAGTACATCAGTGAATTCAGTGAGCGGGGAGGAAGCGAACACCCCTGGTGATTGGAATAGTCAGTTACAGAGCAGAGAAGTCCAGGATAATGGCAGTTCCTCCTCGCAGGATTTTCAGAGGGGTCAACAAGAATCCTGTAATATATTCCAGGGCAGCAAACGGCACAATCAATGACCCAGGAGACAGAACAAATGGAGGAGGTAACAGACAGGGGCATTAGAGATGAAACAGATGATCAGATTCATTGTGTCAATGTCTGCAGAAACATAAAAGGTGACTTTGTGATACACAATTATACTGCTTTGGCTGTTAAACCCAAACGTATTGAAACAAACCTAGGCACACACAACAGTTTCCAGGCATCCATCACACCATACATTTTGGATGTGGGTGCCATAATTACCATGAGGAGCATTCATGTTTGATTAGTTTGGTCAGTACTGCAATACCGTAGCAGTCAGTGTGTCATACTCTTATGTGGGTGTCAGGTCTGTGTTCTTTGTTAGGGAATGGTGCAACTGCAGTTTGACTCTCCTACTGAGATGATGACCGATATAATAATTAACATACTAGCTACTGTAAATGTGAGATATATGGATGTATTACCTTTATTTTTATTTATTTATTTTATTTTTATTTTACATTTGTTGACTGGGATAGTCCGACTGGATACATGTCCATTTTTAGTGGAGGCCCGGGGAGAAAAGCTCCAAAGGTGGTTACATATGCAATCATCACAAGGTACAGATAAAACATGAGTGATAATAACATTGTACAAATAAAACACACTTTACAGTCACAGTTACATTTATACAGTCTAACAAACTTCTAATCTGGCTTAACATATAAAAAGATATTTGAGTTCCATTTACAGACATAGTATTAGTACACCAGTATGAATAAAGATTTAGTCAGGCTTGGAGCAGGGACATATCCACTGAGACTTGAAATACTCCTTGAGAGCTTTTTTGAATTAAGATATGGTGGTATTCAGGGTAATGTTAGCAAGAAGTGAGTTTCAAATGTTGCCAGCAGAGTTGGTGAACAGGGAGTCACTGGCTGAGTTGTAGGATTTGATGGTTTGCACTACCAATCTATTCGATGACCGGAGTGACCTGGAGCTGGAGTCGGGATAGATGATGTTTTTCAGTGCAGGTGTATTTTCTGTTTGGTTGAGTGCTTTGTGAGCCACAATAAGTTGATTATACTGAATCTGCTTGGGTAGCTCTAGCCATCTGAGATAATTTAGATTTTTACAATGATGCCTTCTATAGGGTAGACATGTGGCAAATCTAGCAATGTTATTAGAGCAGCTTGAGAGTTTGTTAAGATCAGTTTTATTTATGTTGGCAAGTAAAGGGGAAGCACAGTAGAGGGTAGAGAGTAGATGGGGTCAGGCAATGGAAGTCCTAGCATGTGAGTTAAGGAATGGCTTTATTCTATATAGCGAGCCCAGTTTTCTGTTAATGGTTTTGATTGTTTTGTTGATATGTACATCAAACTTAAGATTGTTATCTACAATAACTCCTAGGAGTTTTGTGTGGGCATCTGGAGAGATTATGGGACCATTATTAGACTTAATGGCGAGAGATAGTGCCGTGGATCTTTGGGTGGGGGAGAAAAGTAGGAGTTTTGTTTTGTTAGGATTTAGAATCAGACAGTGAATGGCAAGCCAGTTCTCTACTAGGTTAAAAGTACTCTGAGTTATTGTTAGCAGCTCTGTTTGTGAGGTGCCAGTGCAGATCAACGTTGAGTCATCTGCCTATTGAATGCAGTTGGCTTCAGGGATGACAGTGTGGAGGTCATTAATAAAAATGGAAAACAGAACTGGTCTCAAGATAGACCCCTGTGGGATGCCTAGGGTGTTGGGTAGGAGGTTTGAGAGATTGTTCTGCCATAAGATGGATTGTTGTCTATTGTGCAGGTAGGATTCAAACCATCAGAGAGAGTGAGTGCCTAGGGACATTGTTGCCAGAGTGTTGATGAGAAGATGGTGGTTAACCATATCAAAAGCCTTGGACAGGTCCAAGAAAAGGGCTGAGGATAACTTGCTCTTGTTCCTGTTATAGTTTATTGCATTAGAAAAGGTGAGGAGAGCTGTGGTGGTACTATAATTTGGCCGGAAGCCATGCTGGGAGTTAGCCAGTAGGTTGTTTTGGGTTAGAAAGTATAGAAGTTGTTTATGGACGCATTTTTCCATGATTTTTGCCAGAGGTGATAAGATGGCTATGGGTCTATAATTAGATAATTCAATAGAGTTACCAGCTTTATGGAGGGGTATGACACATGATATTTTCCAGATAGAGAGGACTGAGGCTTCTGATATGGGCTGGTTAATTAGAATGGAAACGGGGTACGCTATGGTATCAGCAGCTTTTTGCAAATATTCAGCAGGGAGAAGATCCACAGCTAGGGTAGTAGTTTTTAATTTTTTTAGTAGTGAACGAATAAAAGATGTAGAGACTGGTTGGAAGCTAAGGGAGGGCTGGGAGCTGGGAGTGTTATCCAGTGGGTTAGAGAAGTTAAGGAGTAATTGACTAGCAAGGGCCTGAATAGTTTCAGTAAAGAAATTATTAAAGGTGTTAGCAACATCCACTGGTAGTTTATCAGTAGAGGCTGAGGGAGGTGGAGTGGTGGTTTAACCTGGGTGCAGTAATTTATTTATCACTGCCAAGAAATTTTAGGGGTTATTTTGATTTCCTTGTTGGAGATGGAGGTAGTATTTTTTTATCTAATAGAATGGATCGTTTTGTCTCATTTCTTAGTTGTCTAAATTTGGTTTGATTTAGAGGGTTTTTTGTAGCACGCCATGTTGCCCATGCCTTGTTTCTGGCTATGATTTTTGATTTAGTTTCTTTAGAGAGCTACGGGGCAGCTTTTGTTTTTACCTTGCTGTGGTGCATCATGCGGTTGTACTGACATTACCTCTCCCTCTATTTTACACAGGTCTGTCAGGTATCAGGCAAGGCCGTGGTCCTGCTCCTGGTAAGCACAACATTGTTTTGTTATACATGTAGGTTTACAGCAATACAATCCCTAAATTGTCATCCCAGGCCTACTGCCTGGAGTGCTGTACTCTAGACATGATTGCCAACTGCACAGATATTTTATGACTATACACATGTTACAGTCATATGTATGCCTTATAGGTGTCACCACACTGCTAGATGCAACAGTATTGTCAGAAAATTGCAGATTACCATATGTGTTAACTGTGCAGAGTCTTCACAAACATCAAAGGTGAACCTCATTTTTTCTGATGAGATTGCTGTGTACAGAGCTGTTATTTACAAGTAACTACAGCTGTTTGCGGGAATAGTAATGTCCTCTTGTCCTACTATATGAGGTTGGGGTTTCAACAGGTCTGGAATAGTGCCAACAGTGTATAGAGTTGCACATTTTTTGCAATATAGTACTGCAGAGCATAATAGTGTAGCTATTAATGCAGTGCTTTTTCCTCTGTTATCAGAGGTGACCAGGGGGTTGGTCTCTGTCCCCTACACAACCTGTGTCAGTTTCTCTTCAAACTCTGGTGATGATGGTGGCCACAGTGAGGCACAGATGGGGGTTTCAGGGGCTAAATATGCCCCAGAGGTTGACATCACTCTTCTGCCCTCATTGTCACTGCACACAGTCAGTATGCCTACACATACCCAGTCCCCAGAGGCCACAAATATTGGATAGTCATAGGGTGGGGGAATTGAACAGGAAAGTGTGGCAACTATGGCTCCAGTGAGTTTACACACTGGCCATAGCCAGAGAGCTGGTGAGGTTCCACACAGGCGGATTAATAGGGGTGTTCGTAGGAGACCTACTGTCCTTCCACCACCTATTGCACGTGTCACATCATGGTTCACTCGGTGTATATTTTGGGCCATCATGGAGGCACATTCTGAAAGGAACTCCAGATGTATGCTCAATGTTATGGATGCAGCACAGTCTGACATCTGTGACTGCCTCCACTGCATTGGTGACACCCTGGATTGGTTCACTGATGCAGTGGACAGATGGTTGGCCGAGACAGTGTCTGTCTTGGAAAGCACAGTGTCTGTGCTCGAACATATAGTTGGAGTTGAGTGTTGGCCTGGTGGATATAGGTCAGCAAACTCATCTGCTGAGAGTCCACATGGCCATGCACAATCACCCTCCTTTAGTGGCAGTACACCCATTGCTACAGAGTGAGAGTGATGTTCACACCAAGACATGGCAGGCCATGGGCTCATGGTCCTTGGTGTTCCTGTGGAAGACAGAGTCCAAGCAGACAGCAGTCACTGTCAGGTACTAGCACCACTTCTGATCTTGGGCATGGAGGTGCCAGTGCAATTCCTGATAGAACCAGTTCCCATGTTCAGGCCCAGAGATGGTGAATTGTCAACTCTACCATGCATGGTTCAAAGCTGTCCAACATGCACACATTTAGGGCTAGCACTGAGCTTGACTGTGTCCACCCATACATTCACACACCACTGTCAAATGCAAGTCACCTACAGACACACACAACACAGTTCCATGGTTCACCTTGCCTGCTTCCCTTCCTGACTCACACACATGCTGTCAACCTTTTGGATCAGCCTTGGCATTCTGCAACCCCACACAACACCCTGTGCAAGTGATAATACCTGTGCCCCATCCCTGTCATTCTCATCATCAATGGCGGGAAATGAAGGTATGTGTCTGATGCACAGGGTGACTATATAATTTAACATGCACTTGTGTAATGCATTATTTAGCCATGCCGCTTGTAGTGATTACTGACAGATACTGTATGCTGACATTTGTAATTAGTAAGCCACATAATTTCATGTTCCTTATGTTATATGATGTTGTAATGGCTGTATACTTACACAATGAAAGGTGTGTCAAGGAGCTGTTTCTGTTTCTGTTTCAGGATTCTGTTGGGCACACCTTTGGACACACAGCAGCAAGACAGCTATAGATGTTATGTCAATACCCTACAAGATGGTAGTGATATTCCGCAAGATGGCAGTGATGAACAAATTCCTGTTGATATAGTAAAGGCCATAAACTCCATGCAAATATATATGTAATATCATTTGCATTAGTGACACCTATGTACCTTGTAAGTAGGACATCAGTCAAGATATATGATGTACATACCCAAGAGTGAAAGAACTTGGCACACAGACCTGGCCACTCAGGTTTACACCTAATGAGCATGAGATCTCCATGTCTCCCCATTGGTATGATGGGAATCATGTGTCATAATGGAGGGCACAATCACCCGTAATTGACATACTCATAACCTCCAAGGTACCCTTCCCTCAGCATGCCAATATCTGAGTGCAATGGCCATTTGGTAGCAGAACTTTCCAAGCAGTACTTGCACTTGCACACAACAGTATATTCCCTCATAAGGGAACTTCACATCTTCAGCATGTGCTCAATGGGGATCATCTGAAATGAGTGTCATTGTAGCCTATGACATATATACTACTTAGAGGTGATCTCTACCTTTCATATGGGGCAATGTGTGACTGTGCTTGATTGTAAATCCTGCATATCTGTAGGTGGCATAGTACATGGAT